>NC_087064.1:15124871-15191622 GCF_963678635.1 Symsagittifera roscoffensis
ATGTGAATGGAGTCCCTGTCTGCAGCGAGATCCGTGGACAGTTCGGGATTCTCGGTAACATCAAAATCAACGACCAGTCCAACCAAGTGGTAGACGAGAATAAAGCAAGTCTACTTTCAAATACTCTTCAAGTTTTTTTGATGTAGATGGTGATCATTATGATCCATCATGTTTTATACGACTTATATAGAAAAAGTTAACTTTAAGGATTGTTTTAAAAGTTACACTTCTCATATAATTATTCAAAAAACCCCTCAAATTCGATTAATTAATTGACCGAACAAACCGCGTTTCAGCTGGAGTTTTCGGCTGTGATTGGAGTGGATGAGTTTTGTCCAGTTGGAACCCAGGTGAAGTTGCACGTGACTGCCTACCACATTGACGCCACGACAGCCAGCACCATCGAAGTATCCCAGACAACTCAGGACATATTCGTCATTGTAAGAGTCGCGGACTTTCACTGCTGCAATATGGTCCAAAAATACCAATTTTTCAAATAGTTTGAATTTGAATTCATTTCTCCAGAATCATTACAATTCTGAATTTAAGTATTTCAGAATTCTGTCTTTAAGTTTCTGTTTTAACTGAAAATCCTGAATTATTGGCAATTTCAGACAATCAGGATTGATCATTGATGTCCAATTTTCAAAATAATAAATGAAAACTATCAGAAAAGCTCCAGACAAGCTTCCTCAGTGAATACCATCATGACCAAGAACACTGCAAAATGATGTGACTGTGAAATCATCATGAGACGACAATTCGTAACAAGCGACGATTCGTTACAATCGATGATTCGTAACTTTTTGAAGGGGACAATTCGTACCAAACGACGATTCGTATCACTTAATTGCTAATATGGGGATTAAAAATTGCGTTTTAATTGTTAATTGAAAATGATGTGGTGGAATGAATTTTTGTTTATCACCTAATAATTATATCAAAAAACTCAGGTGGGGACTCAAACTTAACGTTTAGTTAAATCTTGGTATATCAACGTTTTCAATTGGTTTCAATTTAGTTATCATAACGACAGTAATTTGAAACTATTACCACTTCAATCATGGACTTTCCTACCTGGATTGTGACTATTCTTCTTGATCATCTATCAATCCCTCTGGATCAAGTTGATGGATCTATCAACTTGATTCATACAAACTCTTCCAGCAATCTCCCTCTAGAATACACCATCTGCCAACGCGGCAAGCGGCAATTTCTTCTAGAGGGAAAATTATTGACAATGAAATGTTACTGACTAGACCACATGGTGATGCTGTAAACGTCCCTGTAAACTGCCCGTTATAACCTTCGATGGCTCATTTATTAGTGAAAAGAATCAATGTGGCCACAAAAACATTCCACAGGAGCCGAAAATCAATTTTTGATGTTTGCACATGCATGTAACAGAATGACAAAAAATTAAATAATAGGTTCACTTTTGGACTAAAGAAAGCTTAAACAAGCATGCATAGAGACCGTGCATTGCTGTGGAAACTAAAGGTTTTTTCAGCCAAACTAAAAATACGATTGAGCAAACTTTATTTTTCTGAGCATGCCCGTAGTTATCTGGGTGGGGATTCGAAATTTAACCCAAATGCTAGAATTTGCTTTTTTAACAGTCAAACGTGCTCAAAGAGAAAGCGAAAGTCATTTTGAAACCCACAAGAGCTATTTATCTAGAGTGTACTGGGAATGCCTCAAAGGAGATGGTGGCAGGTTTACGAAAATATAAATCAAAAGCCCAAACGACTCTGGGCCTGATGATGTTTTCGCTTGTTGTTTTTCTCTACGAAAGAAACAGCGTCGATCAATGCATTTCATTCAGCCTTACCACGTTCCATTATCAAGGGCTGCTTTTTCCAATTTTGCCCAAGCGAATTGGAGAAACATTCAGTAGCTCGGCGAGGCTTCCCTTGGCTTCCCGAAACACTGCGACTTCTATTGAAATCATTCATTGAGCTGGCGTTTATCCCCCAATGTGACCTGAAGCTGGTATTCAAATGCCTGAACGATCCATTGGGCGAAAGTTCTCAAATCATTCCATATGTGAAGTTCTTTGATAAGGTATGGATTGGTGCAATCTTTTGCACAAAACGGCAATCAGCTTCCTTCCCCCCAGATCTCTGAAATCAGTTTAAATGCACAAGAGATCAAAAGCAAAAGACAAATACATCGGTGGAAGGTTGGCATCAGACTTTCTAGATGGGAATGGGCTGTACACACCCAGCTATCCACAGATTCCTTGAACTTAATCGGCATGAACAAAACTTAGTTGAGAAGAAGCTAGTGAGGATAAGGTCCGAAGAGAAGACATCAAAGACAGCGAAATACAAAAAAGTGCAGTTAAGGTTGTCTAAAGTATTAAAAAATCTATCAGAACAACCCAAATAGTAATATACTACAGGGACTGGACTAGATTTTAAATTTGATTTCTGATTTCTTTAACTCCTTGTGTAATAATTAAGCTTTCAATTGTTTCTTTTATTTGCTGAACATCAAACAAAACATTGATACGAAATGTCGCTCGATACGAATAGTCGCTTTTTGGAAAATTAAAATTTGTCGCCTGTTAGGAATCGCCGCTTGTCACGGATTTTCACCCAGCCACAAATCACCTTGACAAACTTAATAAGTAACTTGGAAACCATGTAGAAAAATGAACAATAAATAATCAGGGATCGCGTTATTGACCTTATACACGTCTTCTGAATATTGTGAAGCTAAATATGGACTGTGGTAAAATATTTTTAGACTTTTTTGAGACCATGTTCAGATAGTTCACACTTTGCTTGGTATTTTGAACCGCCCACGTGGGACTCAAAATTGTATGAAATGGTACTCTTTGAAAATCTGCTGATAAAACCACCTTCCCGGTTTGGGCAGGCATAACTGACAACAAAGATACTTCAAACCAAAATTATGATTATTTAACATTTGGGGGAAGCATAGCTAAAAACAGGCTCGCTTTTTCAGTAACTTTAAGCAAAATTATTTCAGGCTAGATCTTTACCTTCTCCTGGTAAAAACATCTTCACACGGATGTATCATTTCGAAGAGGGGGAATTACTGATGACTCGAGCCAATGTCACTTCCTTAAAGCCAAAGCGCTTCATCCTCGAAGGTAATCTAAAGTGATTCGAGTTTTACTCCAAATTACCTCAAACAATTTTGGAACTGAAAACCTGGCTTTGAAGTTTTGAATCTGTGCCTTATTTTTCAAAAGATTATCTGAAGGAGTATATTTGATTCATCAGACTATTGGGTATACTAAGTAAGCTGTTTCGAAAGTCCAAGCATCGTTTTCAGCAAGTTTTGAATAGATAACTTTTTATAAATGTTGAGTGGTTTTTATATTCTGTTTCAGTGTTTTGTTTGTTATGTTTCAATGAAGTTCTGAAAATATTTCAGGCTAAAACTTTGTAGGATGATAGGAAATCTGTGATACTTTATTTCATTGGATGAAATATGTCAAGCAACCATAGTTAACTTACAACGAAGTTAAGTTTCAACACTATCAGTTTTTTAAATGATGGTTGCGTTATTGATGTGTACTTTCAGTGTGCCTTGATGACTACATGACTGACGAACTCCAAGTTGTCGTCGAGTCTCGGATGATGGCCGAACCCCCCGCCTCCCGCAGGAGAGATGTCAGCAACCCGGGAGAGGGAGGGGCCGCGTTTACTGTTGTCGGCATGCATTTGTGGGATACCGGGAGCGATATTTACGGGGCATTTGATATGCATGAAACCATGGATGCGACTTTTAAAGCGTTCTTGAACAAGGAGGAGCCGGACATCCTGGGGTTCCAGGAAAACGGGGCCCAGCTGAATCTCGGCATCTTATCGCATATACGTGAGTTATAAAGTAACTTCGCTTTTTTCGTGAGAAGTTGGGCTTAGTTTCCTATAGATCCCTAAAAGTTTATGCTACTTAAGCTGGTTTGAAGCTTTAAAATGTTTCTTCAGCAGCAAGTCACTGTGATCAAGAATCAGTTTAAGTAAAATTGTAGCAAAATAAAAGTCAAAAATTTTCAATGTACAATTTTCATATTAAAAAGAAATTGACAATGATGCTTAGAACCCAATTAATTTCGCCACCTTCATCGTTATTTTGCTATATTTCCGCTAATAATTTTTCGAACGTTTTAATACTTTTAGCCAATGGTCGAGATGCTATCCAATCAATCAACCAGGAATCCACTGGAACTATTTCGAACTCAGTTCTGATTGCAATCGACGTCGTATTGCAGGACGAGAAGTTCATAATTGAAGGGGATGACAAAGTGCCTCTGTCATTCAGTGTACACGCCAAAGAGCACCAGTTGGTTTCGGCACAGTCGGTCGAGTTTAACCCGGAGTTTGACCCAGATCGGAAGCCGATTGTCTGGATGAATTTGACGAGTTACTTTTTAGTGCCACGAGAGGCGTTGCCAGGGTTGGTACTAATTAGCAGTTGAACAAAATAAATCAGTTGTGGTTGTTTTCACATTTCAAGACGCTTGGAGCTAAATTTTAATCAGGTTGAACAGCTGAACTAATAAGTTCTAGTAAAAAAAGATTAATAAAAAACAGACGACATGGAAATTATGATTGATGTTGTTAAATGGAAAATTTTTGTATTTCAGAGACCGAGGAGTTTATATGGTCGAGATTTTCCACGATTGTAATTCGACAGCCGAGGCACGAGACTTGAAAGTGACTGCACACCTACCCGATTATGCTCACTTCGTCTCGGCTGATTGGAACAACAACTTCGGCCGTTCGGCTTCAGATGTCGACAGCGAGTCGAATTCAGTCGGGTTTACGTTCCACAGCATGCACAAATCCGAGATCATTCGGTTTAATGTCACTTTCGAGTTTGCGGAAACTCATCCGTACTTCACGACTGCTCGGATTTATTTCACGGCCCTTCCGATCGAGCATTCGTATAAGATGTTTCCGAGAGATACCGACACTCGGGATCCGGATACAGTTTACTCTCCCAAAATAAGCACCGAGTTGATCCAGCTGCAAGTACAACGTAAGACTCTTCAAAAAATTTTGTATGACTCTTTTTGCAGAATATGAAGGAAAGTCTCGAACTCGCTACTTTTTTTCACAGTTTTTTTAAATTATGTTTGTATATAACAAAAAAAATTACTTTGAGTTGTACTGTGTTACTATTTTTAAAAGACAGGGTAAAAATAGTAACGCAGTACAACTCAACGTAAATTTTTTTAATAAGAAATGGGACTCGACGAGGACAAAAATTGGACAGAAAACATCTACTAGTCTTAAATTTACCCCCATGAAAACAATACTTCTACTTTTGAAATTAATAATCCTCATATGAAAACAAAAGTTTTTATCTCTCATGTTCAGAGTCCTCGTGTGACAGTTTGATTGACGTGCACGACTTGAACGCCAATAATCCATGCCAATTCTCCGCCTCCACATACCTGGACCCCCTAGTGTACCCGGCCACAGAGAGTTTCCTGCTGAGCGACAGTGGCTACAAGTCCAGCAACTGGGGAGGACAGTACTCCACTGCGCAGAAGTTCAAGGTCATAAATGCTGCCATCATCATAGCTCCTTATAAAATGATCACGCCTCCCATAATGCAAATATCAAACTGCGTGTGACGAAGCTATATAATTTTTTGTTACTAGAATGGGGTGCTATAATGGAAAAAGTCACAGTTACTTACTTGTCTACAGGCTTTTTCCAATTCTTTATTACCTTTTCTTTTAAAAACGATTTATTTCTGCAAGGTTTTTTGGTCGCCATGGCCCTGAATTTGTGGACTAAGAGTTTCTCTATTTGCTCATAGTGGCCAAAATTGCGACTGTACATGAGAACTCAAAATGTATTGTCACTCTCCCTTAGTTGACCTGTCTTGAAGTTTACCTGAATCCCAAACCCCCCCCCCCCTCTCTCTTTGATAAGAGCTTCCTCCCCTCCCCTTAGGTGGCTCTGGTGGATGACTTCTACGTGGCGAGGATCTATGTCAACCTGGACACTACCGTGAAAAAGTTCAAGCTGCTCTACAGCACCGACATTGAGGGTCAGTACTGGAGGGAATATCAAGAACTTCAGGAGTGGAGAGAGGTATGTGAAGTTAGCCGAAAACAAGTGCACTCAATCTTTTTGAAACAAAATAAAACAGAAAACCTCATTTTTTGTAACAAGAAATTGGCTTTAGCAAGCTTCAAAACTAAACAAAACTGCTCGTATCAGGGAAAAACCCTGAATGGTCCGACCAGGTAGGCCAATTTGATTTTCTGAGCTCTCCCAAATCAGGATAAAGACCCTAATTTCACCATTTTTTCGGCGCAGGCTAATTTTTGAAAAAACAGGCAAAAAAAGCGGTTTTTGGCATTTTTTGGAAAATTTTGACAATAAAATTGCGTTTTTTTGGCACGCGCTCACCCCTCAAAATTTATATAATTTGGCGCAAAAGGCGCCTTTAGAAAAGTTTTAGGGTCAGCTGGCCAAAAATTGGTATCTCAAAATAGTACAAAGGGGGTACAAAATAGTACAAAGGGACCTTTGGGTCGGCAGGGGTCGAATCCCTGAGGGGGGGAGATGGGGTTGGGGAGTGTCTCCGCCTCTCCCCTTAAATCCGCTGGTGGTTGCGACTTCCTTTTCAGGTCAATGAAAAAGCTTCTTGTTTCAATTTATTCAAAAATGTTTAGAAAAATAAGTTTAGCAAGAAAAATTTTATTTATCATTTTTGTTTGTTAATTTTATCCGCCATACAGTTCAGATTTAAATTATAAGGATAAAACAAACAACATTGGAAAACTTTAAGCGCGTTGTTCTCAAATTGAGTTAAGATTAAACAAAAAGTGAACAGAACAAAAGTTGCTTGAATACCAGCAGAATTATCATGATGCAATTTATTTTTAGAAAATTCGGAACTTAGGTTTTACTTAGTTAATCAAAAATAACGCTAAGAGTACAGAGCTAATTAATGAGAAATTATATCAAAAGAAGCCCCTCAAACAGCCCAACAAAGTTTCAGAAGAAAAAAATCTCCAAATTTTTGCGCAAAACGTGTAAAATTTGTTGTTTTTTCTTAAAGATTTTGAGTTTTCTATAATAAAAGTAATATTTTTTTGGGCTATCAAGCACAAATATGTTATCTTTCTACAAGTTTTAGAGATTTTATTCTCCAAGTTTTGTTGGGATCTGCGGTAGGCTTCATTTGATATAATTTTGTTATCATTCAACCCAATAGTTTTAGCGTTATTTTTAATTTATTTAAGTAAATCAAGATGACAGATTTCTAGAGTTAAGTGTTTTTGTTCCGCATTTCGCAAAATAAATAACACCGTGATAATTCTGGTAAAATTCTAAGCAACTTTGTTCTTATGTTTTTTTTTTGTCTAGTCTTAACCCAATTTGAGAAAAACGCGATTACATTTTCCCAGGTTGTTCATTTTGTCCGGGTAATTTAAGGCAGCACAGCACGTGTACGCTGTGTAAATTACACAGTGATATATTTTTATGTCTGTTAAGTTATCAATAGGAGCAAGTGGTTAGCCTCAATTCAATTTGAAAAAAAAAAATTTACCGCTACGCTGTATTAGAGCGAAGTTGATTTGTTGACTGTATTTTGAGAAGCTGACTGTATCTGATTTATTACAACTTGATTTATGGTAAACTAAGCAGCCCCAAATTCAATTCATTTTAACTTGGTTAAAAAAGATCACAGATTGTGTTAATTGGGCTCTTTTCCAGTTCCCCCTCTTTGTTTTTTCTGAATTTCATTATATGAAAGTCTATTATAAATGACTTTTTATGCTATAAACTGTCTTAAAACGTGTCAGCGTGAACAAGTGAACAAATTTCTACTACATGACTATTATACAAATTGCCATTTTACCAAAAATTGGTCAGAAATTTTTGAACAGCTTTGTTTTGCAGTTTTATGAGGGTGGGAAAGAGTCGTTAATTGCGGCCATCATTTTTTTCAGACTGCTTAAAATTATTCGGTCAAAAACGTCTACTTCAAAAATCAAAATTTGTCTTGAGAAAAAACCAACTCGTGCAAAAATGTTTTATTAAGTACTCCATAAAACAAAACAAGACTGCTCGTATCAGGGCGAAGCCCTGAATGTTCCGACTGCCATTTAAAGTTTATGGAGCAGTAATAACATTAAAAAATTAAATGAAATAAAACTAAATGGAATTTTTTTCTTCTAAAATTTGAATTTTTTTAATAAAAAGTATCCCCACACCCCAAATAAAGTACAAAAGGATAAATTTCGCTCCTTGTAACAAATGAATTATGGCAAATAAGCTTCTTTTAACCAATTTGGAACGATTTCTAAGACGGATTAACTCTCGAAAGTCGGAACAACAAATGTCAGATAAGGAAGTGCTTCTCCTGGTGCTAGTCTTCCAGCTGATTTGACTAGATGTAAAGAAACCACGCAAAACCATTTTGGTAGTGGTTGGAGCGAAGAAAACTCAAACTAAACAGAGCAGTAAAGCAAATCCTTAATATTATACCCTATGATCTGGCGGATTTTAAAAACAAATAGAACATCGATCAAAATTCATTGTTTTAATCTCACCCAAACAAAAAAAGATCATTTTTGTAGACAATGTTTTGTGCCACTGCCGGAAATTAGTATATATCCGGGCCAAATACTTTTTTGCTCTTGAGAATAAAAAAGGGTATCATTGAATAGCTCCGAAGTGCTTAAAAACCTGAGGCGGGAAACGTATGCGTTTGTATTTTATTTGATTCTTCTTTTACTACTTCATTGAAAATTCAAATGGTCGTTTTTTAAGCATCAATGCAAGAAGTGAAGACGCATATTTATGTCGTAAATCGTTTTCTGAACAACTCATCCCCATAAATTTATACAGAACAACAAATTCATGCTCCGATTTATGAAGAAACGACGGATCATTTGTGCTCGTGTTTTTCTTTTCTTTAGGCGAATTTCGACATTTTAACAATCTATTTATGAGAAAAATATCTAATCACTCTGCCAGAAAAAGGTGAAAAAGGTTTAAAGAAATTAATGGGAGCTCCAATAATCAATATCTTTACAGTAAAAGATAATGATTAATTGAACTCACATTAAGCTCTTTAAACCTTTTTCATAATTTGAAATATTTTTTTTGAAGCGCAAATTTTTTGTTGGTTGTTATAGACTAATTTTCCGATTTCCATGTGTTTTTTTTCTGTAGTACAGGCGGCAAGTTAAGCCAGCGAGTGACACGATCAATATTTGAAACTCTGAACTTAATATTGCAACACTGCATGTGATCAAAGATTCAAAAACTTAAGGTCCAAAAATTTTATTAAATTTTGAATCAATAAAAGTTACGTAAAAAATTTTAAATTTGAATCGCGTAACAGAACCCAACCCACTTTTCTTTTACTCTAAGTTCGACATGGCCAACGCCTACCTATCCTCGGATCCGGCTCACTCCCATCCCGTGCATCAAGTGGGCTACTTCGACATCCGAGTCCTCACCCGACTCAAGTGGGTCCAATTCGTGTTCACCGAGATAGAATCCTCCTCTTCTGGAATCCTGTGGAGGTTCGAACTGTCAGGATGCAAACCAGGAGACTCAGTAGAAGGCGATTACATCAGTGAGTATACATCCGGGCTAGTCTCAAGGCTGACGATGATAGGCTCACATAATTCGATCTTTCGGATGTTAGATTCTGCATGGTATAAATGAGAACGTTTTTTTTTTGGTTCTATGTTCGAAAAGATTTTTAAAAAAAGGTTTCAAGGCTACAATGTTTTTAGGCGACTTCACATTCTCGCGGTTTTCATGATATCACGCATCACCTTTTCAATTCTATTTGGGTTGACTTGTCGAGTTAAATTATAGGGTTAACTCTCTGACAGATTTTTTAACTAAAGTTTTGTATTAAAATAAAGAATTATTCATACATTAAACAATTTGCTTATAGTGGTTATATATAATGCTTATATTATAATGCTTATAATATAATGCTTATATTAATGGGCTAATAGTAAAGTTACAAGTTTAAAATTGTTTGTTCTTGTCCAGGGGCCTGTGGGCTGGACTCGTCGGAGGCTGTGCGTCCCGAATTCTACACTCGAGGCTTCATTGCCGACCCGGACAGCAGGGCACTCTACGTTTGTGAACAGAACCTCAACAAGTTAGAAATTTTAGGACAGAATCACTTAATTGTAGAAAAAAAACTTAAGGTTTAGAGACAAAAAAAAATAATTAAGGATCAAAACATGTAGTTTCTTTCTTTTATGTTTTAAAGAACAAAGTCGATTTTCATTTATTTAGCTCATTTATTTAGCTTATTTAGCTCATTTTATTTCATTTATATATTTTTTAAAAAAGATCACGTGACGCAAAAAAAAATACACATTTTTTTTACGCGTTTAATTTGGCATTATATAAAGTCGTAGCAATTCAATTCTTACACACTTCCTGGAAAACTTACAACGTCTAGAAAATTTGTATGAGTTTCCTTGACTACCATTTTTCCATACTTTGAAACTGTATGTCAAGCATTTTTCCAATTCGTGGAAATGTAGGAAAACTTTTTTCCCGAAATCCATCAAATGGCAGTATTTTGTATTTCACGCAAAATCAAGTACCACATATAATCAACAGAATGGTTGAACGATATATTATAGTAAATCCCTTTCAGTCGTGATACGAATAGCATCACAAGCGTTTCAAAGCATTTTCACAAGTCGAGAAAAACTTATTCAAAATTGTTGCTTTTTGCTAATAATTCGACCTAAAAATAATGAAATTGTTTGAAATTATTTTTTAAAACAGTTTCGTTTTTGAAATTGTTTTTTTTTATTTACTTTATGAGGCCTCGCACAGATAAAAACAACCCAAAGATCTGTTTTTGTACTATTCCTCGAAGTAAAATCTATCGCTGAACAGTAACATGACAGACCACTCGAATGTTAAAAAATGGCACAAAAAATCTCAACCTTTGCTGAATTTAACTTAAATTCCGTGTTATTTTGTAGCCAAAATTTCGACTTTTTACAAACCAAATTTCATAAACAAAACTTAAACAAAATTTTAACCGGAGAGTCAGAGCAACTCAACCTAAAATAGGAATGTTTTTATTTTTGGCTTTTGGAGCATAGCGCTACAAAAAATAAATTTGTATTATAATTTTTGTATGAAAAATTTGTGTTATGTCACTGAAACGACTATGCGACTAAAAATTTTCTTCTTTTATATTTTTTGGGCAATTGTGAAACTTTAAACCTGAAAAACATATATCTAATTTTGCCATAAAACAATTAGCAGTCATAGGGTTACCATATTACAAATATACGTCTATTAAAATTTCAAAAAATTCTTTTTTGATTCTTCAGGCTGAAAAACAGATTGCAATAACACCATCGTTGAAAAACTTTGTTAAAGAGTTTGTACAAAAATTTAGAAAAATCCTAATTGTGGTAAAGTTATTTTGTTACTTTTGTAGAGAAAAGCTTTTTTTGAAAAAATTTAGTCACAAGTCATATATTTCCCATAAATGAGAATTATGTGGAAACGCTTGGCTAGAATTTCTAGTGCTGGAAGGTAGTATAGCGTCTAGCATTATTCGCCCCAAAAAATCAAATACGGATTATTAAAAATTACGATACGAAAGTGTGCACTGGGTAGGTGCACATCTTGGTGTCTGTAGTTCACTGCAATTCTGAGACAAGTCTTCAATAATGTTCCAAAGTAGAAGGGGATTCTACTCACAAAATTTACGTGGATACCATTTACAAAAACTTGCAATGTAATTTTTGTCGTCGATTACTTTTGTTGCAAATTCCGCAGCCAGCGAACATAGCAAGTCAATCCGGATTCTAGAAATGAAAGTGAATTCTACAAAGTTAAGTAAATTCTGTAGTTTTTTTATTACACTGAATTAAACCAGTTCTTGCGTGAACAAGTAAGAGCTAAAGCTACAAAAGAATCTAGCATTGAAAAATATATCTTAAATCATTGTTTAACTAAAATCGTGAATTTTAATATTTGGGATAAATTTCCCAGCAAGCTGTTTCAGGGATAATTACTTGGAAATCACCTCATTTTAAAATCGAATGAGCAAAATGATTATGTGGAACTAGCGAGATTGTGACTTGGTAATATGTATAAAATTAAAACTATATTTCCTTTGGACTCATGTTTGTGAAAACTTTGTCAGGAAAACGACAAAAAGATAGAGAAAAGGTTCCGCTTGAAATTAAATTTTTTTCAAATAACCCGCAACTTTTTCATAAACTGACATTCTTACAATTGCCGATCCAATTTTAAAATCAAATTTATGATTTGATTTCATTCATTATCTTTCGGAAAAGGCCGAAAACATCAAAAAAAATTATAACCGAAGAAACCCAAAAAAAAATCAAGAAGAAAATGCATTGTTCTTTTTAATTTATGTTTCAGGGAAAACAGTATTGATTGTTTTCGGATGACGATTGTCAACGGACAATTTCTCTGGACCGGTATGAAGTTTTTTCAGTTTATTCAGTTTCATATAATTTTATCCGAAGCGCTCAACAACTCTCATGCTCAAAAAGAACTACTGACCAAGTTTTTTTTTAAATTTAATTGTGAAAAAAACAAACGAGAAAATATCATATTTGTTTCTGCATGCTGTGGTGAGTTTAAAACATAATTTTTCGAAGTTTAGAAAGTTAAAGACAGATCTTTAGTTTTGTGGTGTAGCCTACTTAGTATTTTTTCTGCCGGAAGTTTTTTTCAAGAATCAATTCTGAACCTAACTATTTTTGGTGATCGCAACAGGGGTCAAATCTTTGACATATAGTCGGACTCTAGTTAAGCGCATAATTTGGTTATTGACGACCTCTAGTTTTACTATATCGATGATTGAGTTTAATGGTTTATCCAGAGATGAGCAAGAACATGGCGGGAGTGATTGGGTACTTGGTGGAACCAGAGTACCAGATGTTTGCGATCGGTAGGAGCCAGAAAACATACCTGGCATCTTCTGACACGGGAAAAACCTGGATCACAGTTCCCACTTATGTAAGACAAACAATCCTGATTGACTAAAGTGAACCATATTAAGAAACTAGGATGGCCGGTTGCTGTGCAAGTAGCATAGAAGAAAAATTCGTTTTAGAAAAACTGCAAAAAAAATCATTTTTTTCATTTTTTTTTCATACTTGTTTCGTTTGCTGTGCTTGTTGTGATGAGAAAAAGACAAAATCAAGAAAGTTTTTTAATTTGGCATAATTGACTACTATTTTGAAAATCGGAAATATAAACAAATACACCAAAAAATGTAAACAAACTTTTTCATTTTTGTTAATTTTTTTGTAGAGTTTTTACTGCCAAAGAAACAATCACATACATATTACTTAATAAAGCTATGATATAACACTTGAGCCATTCCGATGATTATTTCTGGCACCTGATTTTTCGTAAAAATTTAAAAAACTAGAAAACTACCTCAAAAACTGGAAGAACTACAGGAGCTTTGGCCGTTAAGGTAGCAAAGTGTTCCTGATATTGATTTTGATACTTTATGGCATGTGCAAGTCCCCAAAAACCCTTGAAACGCCGATTACTATGTACGAATTATCTACAGTAGTGGATGGCTTCGACCTTGAGCCCAAACAAACTTTTCAGTTTTTTCTTGTTAGTATTGACGGCACCCTAGTCGATCAAGGGAGGTTCTCGCAAGATAACCTTCCTTGATCGACTAGGGCGTGCTTCTCTCTTCCATTTAGTGTAATTAGGTGACTATGAGAAAATTCACGCTTGCCTTAAATCAAAACCAAAAAGAGCCTTTTTAAAATATTGTCACCGTTCATGTAAATTTTGTCACTCACCTCTGTGATTAAGTATATTATCTATGAATATTCATGAGGGAGTTTTTGTCTTGATTTTGGTTAAAAGAACGTCGAATTAAACTTGCAGGAGTGGTGGGATGCGAGGGCACAGAGTCCCGCCAAGTTCAAGACTGTCAAAGTGATGCCGGACAATCTGCCGCTGCAGAGTGTGGACGACCCCACCGTCAACTGGGCGGTGCTGGGGCTGCAAGACGACTGGTACGGGGTGGAGAAGTTCCGGGCCAACCACATGGGGGTGCACATCCAACCCAATGAGGGCGATCCCTGGAAACTAATCTACAACTGGGGGTCAAGTTGCTGCTCTAATTGACAAGATAAACATTTGCAGACATTTCATGACAAACTGATGACAATTTGAAGAGAATTTATAAGTGCGGAGAAAACACGACAACTTACCAATCTTAACACATTGGCATGGAATAGACAATTTTCTTCATAAAACAACCTTCATAAAGTCACTTCACACATCTCATCGAAATTACATGAAGAAAACATAACTAGTGCTATGTTATATTTTTGGTTGAAATTCATAACCCCATAATCCCACCCTACAAATAAAACTGAAGTACCCTTTTTTTAAAATTGAATGAATATTTTTGTGAATTTGTGAATTTGATCATCAAATTTTACGCTCATATGAAGCATTTGAAAATGGAAATTCACGCCAAAAGAATAGATTTTGAGAAAGTAATGCCATAACTTTAAAAACAAAAGAACTAAGAAAATCATTGTATCTGTAAAAAGTGAACTTATTAATTAGAGTTCGAAAGCTGCCGGTTTCTAAAAAACTGATGCGCTCTTTGGCTTTTTTTTTCATTATTCCAAACGTGTCCGATGCAGAATATTCCGAACTAAAAATCATTTAAAGTTGAGCTGAAAACAAGATAAGGATCAGATTATGAGCAAGGCCAATCCTGTTCCAATCTACCCTTACAACATTCTGATCTCTATGAGTCTTTTCTTATACCAGTCCTGCTAATTTGGCCTATTGTAGACAATAAACGCGCGATATGTTTCGTGCTATTAATTCCGCTTAGATTTCATTGCTATTTGGTTTATTTACCATCTTTCTATATGCGAATTATCAGTTTCTACTTACAAAGCGTGTGGAGGGGAACGATTTTTAAAAAAAATTCTCTGAAAAAGTAAACAAATATAACTTTTTCATTTTTTTTAAATTGCATCATTTTTTATATAAATGGCAGTCGAACATTTAGGGATTTATCCTGATAGGAACAGTGTTGATATTTTTAGGACTATCCGGCACTCATGACAAGAACACTCATAAGAACAAGCAAGACTGCTCGTATATCAGGGCGAAGCCTTGAATGTTTCAACTGAACTTTAATTCCACTAAAAAGTTTTTTGGTTGAATAATTCACGAATTGGCAAAAAAATGTGTTTTTCCCCAAACTCTATGTATAATACAAAAATTGTATTTAGCGTCTCATATTGATTTAATAAGAATAAGTTGCTGGTCTCAATTCAATTTGGAAAGCGTTAATTCGCCGCTGACGCTTGTCATAAGAAAATAGTGATGCATATACGAAAAAACCCATTACAAAACAACCAAAAAAGCATAAAATGAAGAAAAAAATCTGATAAAAACGTCGCGTA
The DNA here is from genome assembly GCF_963678635.1 of Symsagittifera roscoffensis. Lineage (NCBI taxonomy): Eukaryota > Metazoa > Xenacoelomorpha > Acoela > Convolutidae > Symsagittifera > Symsagittifera roscoffensis. The sequence goes on from NC_087064.1 coordinate 15,140,329, forward strand.
TCAATTATCTCAAATTGACCACATTAGCAATTTTCAATTTGACGAAAAATGATGCCAGTTAAAATATCGTTTTGAGTTTGAGCTCCAGACAACAATGTTCTCCAGATAGCATAAGCAATTACATCAAAGACGCTAAGTCAAAAATGCGAAAAACTCGAATATTTGAAAAAAAATCCACGCCAAAAATAAATAAATTTCTTTTTTTTTTAAAGTCGGAATAAAAATCACAATCGATTGAGTAGTTCTTTTAGTTCGGCCTTGTAAATTTACTATATAAAGTAACCAGCGGTGCGTTAACAAATTTTTGAACAATTTCATAAGTGTAAGCAAAATATATTTGCCCAAAGCGGTTTGGTTTGATATTTTGCATTAAAAATTTCAGCAAAGGTATCTTATGCTTAAACTTCAGACGAAACGCTTATTTCTTAAACTAATCTAATTGTACTGCTATTCTTTTTTTCTATTCTTCTAATATCATAGAGTTCAAGGGATTTATTTTTGTTAGGGATCTCAATTCGGGTGCTTTTTTTATGATGGAGGGACCGAATGATAAAAAAATTTCAACCAATCAAAACCGGTAGCGTTCCTAATTGCTGAATGATTTTTGCACTGAGCCGAAATAAAAAAATTGCAGAAATCGATTGTAGCATTTCCAGTTCGCGCAGATAAAACAATTTTGTTTTCTTTGTATAAATCGTTATCTTTCAAATTTATTTTTTCCCATAGCGTTTTTGATCAGGGAATGTTAGAAAATTCAATTATCTGCAATCTGCCTATTTTGTAATCGGCTTGTGCCGAAATGAATGGCCTAGATTTATTTGTTTTCTTTGAGGTTTTTGCTATTTACTTAAGATATTTGAATACTAATTTCTGATTGGCTTAAAATAACAGAAATAAAATTCCAATTTTCGATACCTCCATGATGAGGGACGCCACCTCCCATTTCGTTCAAACTCACTGCAGACTTTGACACTGGCCTATAAGCATGTGTGTCGATTAACATGTCCGTGCAAAACTCCGCTAATCATGTCCGCTAATCGCTACGCCCTCGCAGAACTTCTGCTGCTTCTTTTGTCTAACTCTACTGCTTGCTTCATTGATCTTCCTCAAAACATACTCAATTGATCAATTTCTCTCTTCCCAGTTTGATGTGCTCACTTTATGTTTTGACGGTTTCGATCAAAATTTGGTTTGTTTCGACCGTGCTTGATCGAAACAAAGTGCTCGATCGTGCTCCACTCAATTAGGATATGGTTCGACCGTGCTCGAGCGAAAAAGAGATGTTTTGACCGTGTTCAAACGAATTCGGGTAAGTTTCGATTTTGAAAAAACACGAGTTATCCAAATTTCAACGCAATATTTTGTTTTTCGGATAACATCTGATGATGTTCATTTATCAGAATGAAACGATTGGAGTTATTTGAAATTTAAATGTGTGTAGAAATGAACTATTTTTGAGGTAGTTTTTTTCTCCATCTTTTGAAATACTGGTTTGCAGTTTGAGTCGAAAATGTTGAAAAATATGTTGAACATATTTTTAGTTTTTTATAAAGTGAGCACCTCAATCCGGGTAGTGCTTGGTTAGTATACGCATTCCTGTTGCGTTACTATAACAATTATATGATCTTCGCTTTGACCCAAACTTCTAAATTGACTCTCTACGGCTTGGTGACTTAATCAATCGGCATCTAACCTCGGTTTATAATTTTTCTAATCAGACTGATTAACTAAGTAGCTAGGGATACCGTGTAAACATTTGAGAATCAAAGATCCGAAAAATCAAAGAGTGTTGCTAAAGCTTTGTTTTAATGGCAAAAAGTAGGGCAAAGTAAGCAATTTAACTAACCACAGAAGCTGGCCAATATATACCTGCGCAAATTCTGTTCCTTATCATTCTATTCGTAACTATAAATTTCAAAAAGATATCGTGAGCTGATTTGAGTTAAAATTGTCTGTGATCTTAACTAACTTATTCAACCCTCCGGTGACTCAAAAGAAATTGGACAAACTTTCAGCTGTAAATCAGATCCTATTGGCTGGAGACTTATTTTAATAGAGAGTGAAGTGAGTTAATGACAGAGACAATACACTTCAATCAATTCTTAGAAGGCCAATTTATATATTGGGGCTGCGTCTGCTCGTTTGAGACAGCAGTTTACAATTTTTGATTTTAAGAAAACAGTGTAGAATAGCCAAAACACAGTTAAAACAATTTTTTCCAAAAAAAACACATTATGATTGTTCACGGCTGTTATTGATATCGTCTTTTTTCTATGAGTATTGTCGCACAAAAAATGTGATTGAGCAAGTGTTTTTGTTTTCATTTGATGTAATCCCGGGGTTTTTTCATGCATTTACCAAATGTCGCACTGGTTTTTTGTCCTTAACCTACTCTTCAGCGCGTCATTGTTGCTGAAATTTGCGGTTGATGGTATTTGGTGCCGGAAGTACTTTTTTGGTTTCATACCGCCAGACTTTCAAAGAACCATTTATTGTTCCGACTTTCGAAGAAAACGGTATAATTATGCTTGAGCTGGTTTTTTATTCTGTCATTTTTCCACTTCCCAACTAAGGATATTTCAAATGGTTGATATTTCCAATTTTTTTGATACATCCGAAAGATAATTTTATCCAGAGCTCAAATATATATATAAAATTTTACTTGTGAGCTTTTTTGTAAAATTTTGGGTCTTGAAAACTGCTTACTTGACCATTTTGTGGCAATTAACTTGCAATAAAATGCGTTCTTTTAACCTACGTATGCGGCAGGTTAACGCGCATTCCAAATTAAATTGAGGCAAACCATCTGGTCTTTAATATTAGAATAGACGCGTTATACATCCTCTAGTATTTCACATTAGCCTTTGGGGGAATGAATTGAAGACAAATTGGAAAAGACGTAAAATTTTTTCTTTTTTTATTTTTGGTCGGTTTTTCAGGCAAAAAACACCTTTGCTTTTTAATTCAGTTTGTTTTAACCTTTTTCACAACATTTTGTTTTGAACCGCGAAAAAAGTTGGAAAAAATTTCGTTTTATTTGACCAATGTAGTAACTTATAAACCTGCCTTTGCTAATTCATTTTAAATTGAAATACATTTTGACAATTATAAAACTCTGACGGCCAATTGATGCTTTACTCAAATCACAGTATTAGGCCAACCAAAAACAGGGTATTATCGATTTTTTTAGATTAACAGTTTCACGGTCTTTTTTCGAATTCACAGCTTAAAACAGCAAGCACATTATGTCGCGCATCTACTATTACAGAAAATCAAAAATTGATCAAGAAGCTTGGAACGTCATCAAACTTTCAAATGAACTCAGCGGTAGAGTTACACCATGATTCGCAGTTGTCAGTGAAGTTTTGGCTGTAGCAGATGCGATCTCCACTCAATTTGCCCTTCCAACTAAAGACAATTCGATTCACACGGCGACACGCACACGCAAGCAGATAGAAATAAATATGCCACTCATGTGGGAATTTTCGAGATTTTTGAGTATTTCGTAAATTTCATCCGGTATAACAGTGGATCCAATGATCACGAGTGAATCATTTTGTGCGATCATATGTGAATGCGGCACGTGTGAAAGATCTGATCTTTCTGGTTAGATGATGTTACGTTTAAAATACTCCCAAATGGTTCCATCAGCTATACTCAATATATGTTAGAATAACTGGTAAAGCATTAGGTTGCTTCTACGCCTTCTTCTCGAACAAAATCGAAAATCGTACGACCGGTTTTTGCAGGCTGTAATTGATTTAGCAGCAAACTGTTGGATTGAAAAAAGACTGTTTTTTTTCGAGCGAGCTGCTCTTCAATCATTCCAAAAATAATTCCTCGGAGTGCTTTTGTCGGTTTATTTTTTGTTAACTTAACTGTTTAAAATACCTGAACTCAAAAGCCGTTTCTATAAGTTAACACTGTTTTAACCCAAAATGAAAATAAATTTTTTCTAAGGCGATTTAAATTCTAAAGGGACTTAACATTTTTTTATCCAAAACGAAAGAAAATTACTTCTAAGAGGATTTAAATGGCAAAATGTTTCTCGCCTTGTTTACCAAGTCCGTCGTATGATTTTTGTTTTCTTTTTAGATTAAAATGGTATTAAGTTATAGAATTGAATATTAAATGTAGTTGTTTGAAACAGCTAAGATAACAAAAGGTAGGAGGTGAAATTTCATGGTGTTAGATTATTCAGAGTTTAAAAGGTAGGAACCTTAAAACTGACTTTTACTTCAAGCTCTTTTTATCCTTTTTTCTTTCCGCGAGCCCTGAGCACACAAAATTTCATGTGCGACGTCCAATTTTAATTGAACAAACTTTTTAGAAGGTGACTTCAGAGCCAACATGCACTAAATTTGCGCGCCCAAAGAAGAAACTTTTCTTAATCAAAATCTCCAAAAATTGCTTTTAATCTATTTTTCAAAAACGAACCCCATACCCCCGAGAACCGTAAACCTTTGACCAACAGTACTAAGGAAGAAAACGTACTCTACCAAAACGAACCGCAATGAGTAATAATTTCTTGAATTTGTGGTTACAATTTTTCTTGCAAAAGCAATAGGTTGGCTGGAATTAGTGCCATGTTGACTTTTGCCGAACGCGGCGGAATGTTAACGATAGGTTTTTTTCTCCTTGCCCATTTGATTTTGTTCACCACCAGCAGTCTCGATATAATTTTTTATACCACAAAAAAAGTTCAAAAAAGTTATTTTCGCTGTGCTGAAAACTATAAAATATTTCATTCGTGATTTTTTCCTAGAACTTTCGAAACAGCTATTTTGGGGGTTAATATCATCAACCCGGGCATGAAAGTTTCACCAAAATTGAGAATAGTTTGCGAATCTCGCTCTGTGCTTAAAACTGAATGGATAAAGTTTGAACTTAGCATGCTTAAAAAGTGTTCGATTGCTCTCGTTGTCTAATTTCTTTGGTTAGGGAGTCAATAATTTTACTCTGCATATCGACTATTTTCTTCGTTGCTATAACTTCGTCTTTCAATTGACTAATCAAGCCAAACTGCTGCTGATAAATTTTCATCGAGCCAGTTTGCAGGAACTCGAAATCTTTCTGCAAGAACTCCATATTTTTGTCATTCTCTATTTTGCTGGGGTCAAATAAAATCGGAACATGAATCATCACGACGCAATCTGTCCACGTGTCGATTAGAACTTCGTAGCGTGAACAAACCAGATGGTCTTGAGTGAAGTTTTGCTTCTTGAAAAAAGAAATCGCATCTGTATCAGCTAAAACGGCCAAAGTGTCGTACTTGTCGCTTTTGGCTTTAACTTCATCGACCAAAAACTGGCCCAATCCATGTTTTCGGTACAGCAAACGGACTGACAAAATTGTTATGTGAAGTATCTTCTCGCTTTTGATGGCGAAACTTCGTTCGTAAGTGAGTGCCGCTATTAATCGGTTTTCGACGTTGAGCGTGGACATTTTGATTCGGCGAGCACACTCGATGTAAACTTTACGGATATGACGCCGCTTAGCAACCTGAAAATTAAAAAAATAGTAAGCTAAAGCAGACAAAACTGGACTGTTTTTCAATTTCCCCTTCTTTAAATTTCAATAATATAAATTTTGTTGAAAATGATTTACAATGTTTAATGATTTTCAAGTCCTAATTTTCGTGCCGTTGTTTCTCGCTATGCTTATTTTTGAATAGTTCAGCCCATAACTCATCGACCGAAAATTAGTTTCGCTCTTTCCAAGTATAGACCTCAAGCTAGTGAAAAAAAAAACGTTATTCACTCATTTCGCCCCTCTCACGTTTCGCCCCTCATAAATTACTGGCACATCGGCGAAATGTGCCTCTAAATTTAAGAGTTTAAGAGGGGCGAATTGTGTGTGGGGCGGAACTTAGGACATTAAAAAAAAACTTAAATTTGAATCAGAAAACTAATTCTTAGTGTACATGATAAGCTAGTTTTTTTGAAATCTTGCAAAAATTCTTCATAAGATATTTTTCATGGGACTATAAGAAACAGAGAGCGATTCATTTTTTATTTACAGAGTTTAAACTAAAGTTTATATGAAATTTTTAGAAAAAAAAAATCCTAGATTAAATATTTCATTTAAAATAATTCAGAGAATTTTTGGCCCACGCTAATGTTAATGAACACCAATAATTTTAACCAAGAGTTAATGTAATTTAACACTTGGGCTACCCAACATATAATATCTGTCTTTCTTTCATAAAAACAAAGTTTAACAAGCATAGCCGTTTACTGAGCAAGTAGCACATAATGTTCCGACCACAGTCTTAGAAAAAGAAAAAAAGTTTTTTTTTCTGCATGGTGTGATAAAAAGGTCTGAACGAAAAGAAAACTTAGGCATATATGAGATTCATAGTAAAAAAGGCCTCTCGCAAAACATTTTTTGAAGTAAATTGACAAGAAAAACTAAAAAGTTTGTAAAAGAAAAATTGACTAAAATTTTAAAACTTTTTTCTTTTTTGGCAGAAATTTCTGGAATTTTTAATCCTTGTTTACAAAATTGCGCTAAAAAACTCCACACTAATTTTATTTGAATGAAACCAAGATTTCACGGCTCATAGTAAGCTTAAATAAGCTTATTGTAAGCCTAGACGCTAACCTTATTAGCCTGAAATTTGACCGAAAATCAAAAATTTCAGACCGGTTTTTCCGACACTGTGAAAATTTCTTCAAAGTTTTTTTGATTCGTTCGAATCACAAGTTAAAGTATATATGAACTATTCCGATGATTATTTTGGGGTTCCTGATTTTGCGTGGAGAACGAAAAGAAAAAAGAAAAAAATTAAAACACACCCGAATACAAAGTTCCTCCCTACTTTTCAAATGGTCGGAACAATAAAATTCTCGGAATCCGCGGTTCAGAGAAAAACTGGGTGGTATCAATTCATTCCTTCATTGCCAATAGTTTATATTTTCCGTTGTATTTACTTATGATTGAATTTGTTCAAAAAAGTTTTTTTTATTTTTATTTCATTTTTATTTTATTTTTTTTATTTTATTGAAACTTTACCTCGGCTAAGAACATGTCAGCACCCCTCATATACTCCTCTGCGTCCTCATTATCCGAATCTTCCGACTCCTCCTCCGACTCTTCTCCTTCGTCCTCCTCGTCCGAGAATACCCCCGAGAACTTACTCGGTCGACAACTCGGACACACGCTTTTTGCCCGCTCTTCCTCGGATTCCGAGAACGTTCGCTGCACGACTTGGAGAAAGCTCTCGAGTGACGGGCCTTCAATTAACGATGAAGAGTCGGCTGCACTGTTAGTGCTATCCGTTGCGTTTGTGACGTAACTGTCACCATTATGTAACTCTGTTACATCATTACTGTCTAAACAATTGGGTAATGACGACGAATTCTCTGTCTTGTCATTTTCAGAATCATCAGTTAAATCGTTTTTGTTTTCTTCGTTTTGGTGTTTTGAATAATTCCTGGAATCAACATCTAGATCTGGCTCGCATTTGTTGATTGTACATAGCTGTTCTAGTGCTGTTTCTGCCGATAATAGAACAACAATTGTCCAGGAATGTTTTCCGCAAATTGTAGAATACAGAGCATCAGGTTCGATATTTGGTAAACACGAATTGTACAGAGCAACTATAGCATGTAGAAGATCTCGATTTTTAATCAAAGGGTCGATAGAATAATCGTCTGAAAACTTAAGCAATCTGTGAAAATTGACCAGATAACAATTCGCTTCAAGAGTTTCATTTGATTTCGAAGCAAACTGACGTGTTCCTAAACGCTCAATTGCTGTATAAGCCATTGTTTTTTTTTGCCAGAAAAAATATGTTTTTTTTTTTAGAAAATGGTGTGAGTAATTCTTGTTTTATAGCTCAGCGCATGTTATATAATCTGGATTATGCACGTGTTTTTCGATCGTTTGAGCAAACGTTTAACCATGTTTTGTTTTCTTGTACATTTTCATTTGAGTTCTGTTTTAACTACATCGATGCTATAAAAGAGCTCTAGTGGCCATTCGTGAAACGTTTCGGGTGATAAATTAAGAAGTCTCATTTTTGAAAATTTTTCACAAGACTCGGTCTTTTTCATCAGACTCTAAATATCTAAAATTATCATTAAATTAGACAACTATAGATACAAAATTTTTCTAATTTTTTGAGCTGGCGATTTCTTTGAGGAGTTTTGTGTTTTCGCAAACGTGTGCTTCAATTGCATCCAGTTTCCGATACAAGTGGTCTGATTCAGCCTGACTCCTCAAATCAGTTGATGCCTCGACTCGAGTTGTCTCAATTTTTGCCGTTTTATCTTCGGTTGCTAATTCGGAAAAAAAATTAACCCAGACATAGTAAAGATTTGAAACCTAACTTTTTCTTGTTCTTTGTTACTAGTATCTCATGTGCCTTCTAGAGGTTTTTTTGAAATTTTGAAGACTATTAAGGTCTTGCGTGAGACAAAGTTACAATCAAGAGTCAGCAAAGAACAAACGAAATTTCAGTAGAAACTAAAATATTCTTTAAAAGCAGTTTTTGGAAAAAAAATCAAAATATCAAAAAAATGTTTAAAACGTGTTTTGTATTTTGAAATTATTTAAATTAATTTCATATGTTCGTTTTAAGCCTTCGTTATATTCTTAAGCTGTAATAAAATGAAAGTAATCCGAAACTTCAAAATTCTTTGAAAAATTGTCTGAAAATGTACGAAAAATCGTTCAGAATTGTGTGGGTTAATTTCGCCCCTGGCGCATCTTCGTTCATGTCACCCATGACTGCACAAGTTATTTCGAAGAGAGTGTCGCTCGTTTTTGAGATGGTGTTGTGCATTCTGGTTGTACTCGCCCGCATCTCTACCCCCATGTTGGTCAGTTTGTTCACACTTCCCAGGGGGATACTGAGGTCGAATTGGATGTTGCCCAGATCGTCTTTCTGTTTGCCGTCTATAAAAAATTGCCCGCAGGAATTTTAAACCGCAATGGTAACAATCAGGCTTTAAACTTACTCAAATATTGCTGCAAAATAAAACTACAGAATTTTCGGTATTTGTATTATGATTTTTTTCTTAATAAATTCAAAATATTAAACAAGATCATGATGAATTTACTCTTGAAGATCTTGATGAGCAAAATTGAAAACTTCTGAGTTTTTTTACACTAGGAAATTATAAACACAGAAATTTGAATGCATTATTGGTGCAATTGAAATCTAAAAACGAAACACTGATTTCAAAAAATTATAACCTAAACCACTTTTTATCAGAAGAAAGCTTAAAACAATCAATAACGACCTTGATATTTTCGAATTGTAGTCTCAACTGTCTCAATGACATGATTCAGAGTGAAACTATTTGTCCGCAAGAGGGCGATCTCTTTCCTCAAATCACGAACACAGTCGTCCACTTGAGTCAATTTCTCCACCAAATCAGATGTCGATATTTTGTTCGTATAATCTTCAGGCACTGAAGTTTCCGTTGAGCTCTTAGAATCTGTCATGTTCGAAAAACTGTTTCAAACTAAATTGTTTGAAAGTAAAATCATGAAAACTTTTGGGATATTTGAACGCCCGAAACTTTATGTATACTTGGTAGAAGAGCGAGTAAGTTTTGTAGAAGTTAAGTTTTCTAGATAAACGGGTTTTAGAGCACGGTGAACGTGTATGAAGAAAAATTTACACGTGAAAACAGACCCATTTGTCCCTTTCCAATTTCTAAAGGTATATCTGGGTTTGAAATAGAACCAATAGCACTAAACTCTAAATGCTTGCAGGCAAAAATTGTACATGCCTTCTTCTAATTTCAGACTTTAAAGCCTGATCCAAAAGCGGCAACTGAAGGAAAGAATTTTATTGTCGTCCGTCCAGTCTTTATGCCGAAAGTCAAATAATTTCAAAGTTTCAAAATGTATTAGCGCTCTAGCCGACTGATCAAATTGAAGCTTTTCTACTGTTTTCCGCGAAGCAAAAACAGTGAGTTCAACCAGTGGAGGATTTGGGGAGGGAGGACGCCCCACACATCAGGGATTCAACCTCCTGACTATCCAAAGGGTCCCCGTTGCTACTATTTTAAGACATCAATTTTCAGTAAATTTTTTAAGAGGTCTCGGCATCTAAAAACACTAAAATTATGTGGAGGTTTAAAAACTGGCAATTCGGCAGATTTGGAACTACTAAAAAGCAATATATCAAGTTTTATAATGCTTAGGTGTGAATATATTGTGGTCGCGAAATAATTCCGGAACGAATTGAGTGTAATTTGCTCTACGAAAATTGAGCCCCACAAAATCGTTGCAAACTTATAGACACTAGATTAAATATTTAGGTACCAACAACACATTATAGGTACCAACAACAACATCTGACCAAAGTCTACAGAAAAATTTTAATTAAAAAAAAATTCGTTTTATCCAGTTTTGATTTTATTGTCCAGTTCAGATATTCATTTTAATAGTGTCGATCACGGTCAATCAGTGTCGATCCTTGTCGACCAAGTTCGATACTTAAGTTGATCAGAGTCCATACATGCTTTGACTACAGTGGATCACCGTCAGTCAACCACAGTCGATCACTGTCGACCAAGATCAATATATGACACGATTCGACAAAAGTTGACACATTAGACGATGATGAGCCAACAATTGCGAACAGAAGCAAAACACGAGTTAATGATTCTACGAAAACTTTGATTTGACTGAAGGCTTCTTCCTAAAAGCAACTTTAAAATTAATATCGAATTAGTGTAAAATGGTATACATTAAAAAAAGACATTGAAAAGCCTAGTTGTTTGATTAACCGATCTACATCAAACCGAAGTTTTCAGCACCGTTCCCTAGGGTAATAGGAACAATAAATGCTGCTCGACAAAAGTATGTGTATTTCTCTGCTGCAGCTTAAATGCATACATTCAAATATTTTCTGTCCACCAAGATTTTTGTCCAATAAAGTCGACCAAGATTGTCCAAAATTGATCAAAATATACATTTTACAAAAAATGACCAAAATCCATTGAACCACCAAAAATGACTAGAATCTACAAGAAGCATGGTCAACCAAAGTCGAACAAATTTGTTCAAAGTCGAACAAAAATTACCGGGTCAGCCGAAGTCGGCCAAAGATGACAGTATAAATTATTCGGCCAGCAAAATTGACCGTGGACAAGCATTTTTTTGACCAAACAGAACAAAAATTGAACAGAATTTTACAAAGGCAGTTAGCAAACTCAGTGATAACCGGGTTGAAGTGTTTGACTTGTGATTTGAATTGGAAAAACGAGCAAATGCATTTTTTTTTACTAAAACTCCGCGGTCGAGAAGCAATTTTAAGTCCAGCGAAAAAAAATATACAACTTCGTTGAAAAAGTCAAAACATAGGTTGAGTACAGTCGAAACATAGGACAAACGAAACCTGATTTTTTCAAAGTTTTTTTTTGTGAAAAATTTTAATTACAAAAAGAGCAAAGAAAATCTGCTCCAAAAAGACTTGCGTCCGAAAAACCGAAAAATGCAATCAGCAGCAACCATTTGAGATTTCGTGATATTTACCGAATACTGAACAATTATGAAAAATTACATGAAAAACATGTCATTTTATACGAAATTATGGAGTCAATATTTTCATCGGAGTGCATAAATTTACTGTCAGAAACTCCTAATTGTTTTACTGAAACTGCTCTGAGTCATACAAAAAATTCAAATTAAAAAGGTCTGAACAAACTTATTATTTTTGAATCAGGTTTTTTCAATATTCGCTCAAAATTGTAGAAAACACTAACACATTTTGAAAATTTTGAGGGCTATTTTTTGTTTCAAAAAAAATTTTGATAAAAAAGGCATGAAAAACCGATGAAGCTCTTATATGACGAGGCCAAACTGTGCATTCTGTGCATTGTAAGCGGATTCCGCAACAAGCGCAAATCAGATTTGTGGCGTAATCCGCAACATTGCTAAATTTCTTTGATCTTTTTTGCTGTTTTGGATTCCACTAACAAATACCTACAACACTGTATCGTTCAAAATTGCTCCAAAAATAGGCAAATTTGTGGAATCCGCAACCGTATTTGCGGATTCCAGACCAGTTGTGGAATCCACAAACAAATAATGAGACATGTATATTGTTGAATTGAGCTGTTGCGGAAACCGCAACTGTAAGTGGAATCCGCACACTGTGAGTGGAATCCGCAAATTGTAAGTGGAATCCTCAAACAGTAAATGGAATTTTGTTTGTAAGTGGAAATCGTTTGCGCATTCCCTTTACATATATGTATGCGTAGTAGCGTAGTAGCGTTGATCAGCTACCAGTTGGAATGCCAAACATTCGATCTCAATTACTGTCAAACACCCAACTTCGATCTCAAATCCTGTCGAATTTACCCAACTTTAATCTCAATTCCTGACAAACCAAAGCAACTTCGATCTCATCTCAATTCCTGTCCAACATGCCCAGCTTCAATCTCACTTACTACAAAGGTCATCTTCGATGTCAATTCCTGTCATCAATCTCAATTCCTGTAAATTTATTCATCAGTTCATTTCAAGCCATTCAATTAAAATAAAAAAATTTTAATTTAGCCATTTTGAAAAAATTTCAAAATGCAAAACCAGAACATAGTTTGACAACGCACCATTTTCAGGACTATGAATTTGTGTTTTCGAGCTTAAAATTTAATTCTGCTGTAACTCAAAATTCGGTAAATTTTATCTAATACTAATTTACTCAAATTAGTTAATTAGATCATTTACTCCCTGTGAACAAAACGACTCGAATTCACTCTCCCAAATACTGAATGTCAAATACAAAATCCAAAATACTGAAACTCAGTTATTGAATCCCAAACACTGACCTAATTCGGCGATATGTCAACCCAATAATGTATTAACCCAATTAACGAATTAACCCAATAAATTTATTTGGTGTTGTAGTTCCAAAACTATGATCCCGAAAATTGCTTGCAAAAATTAAAGTGTGACATCCATCAATTTAGTTGACCAATGTTTTAAGATTTGTTCGTGGATTCAGCTGACAATGGTTAAGTCCTTGCATTTAAATTCCGCAAGTGCATATGCAAGTTCATATGCAAGTTTGAAATACTTGCATTCATAAACAAATTTCTGAATTCCTCTACAGTTTGCGGACTCCGCTCACAAATTTTGCATATTCCACTTACATTTACGGATTCCGCCTAAATTTTGCAGAATTTCACTTACAATTGCAGCATCCAGAACAACTAGCTATATATGCTTGTTGCGGAATCCGCAACAAATTAAATGTGCCGACAAAATTTTACGTTACAAGTATATGTTCGCGGAATCCACGTAAATCTTGTAAGTGGAATCCACTTACATTTTGGAACATGTTTAAATACTTGTCTCAGGAATCCAGGAAGAAACAGACACAAAATTGTGCGCCTATCCAGTGCACAGTTTGGCCTCGTGATGTAAAATAAAAAAAATTAGAAATATAGTTTTTCTTAGATTATTTTTGAAAAAGTTTTTCCATGCAAGCTCTGTAAAGATCAATAGAATGCATTAAGAGTCTAATATCTCAATATAAGGAAAATATCTAGCCTGAGCGAATAAAAAATGATTTCCAAGCTGTTTAATTAGCCGCTTACGCGTTTAAAGCACGAAAATATTGGGCGGTAATTGTACAAATTGGCCAAATTGGCAATTTTTAAACGCCATTTTTTTGAAAAAGACAAAAAATATCAGAGCTAATTGGTTTTTATACATTTATTTCATGGTGTAATACTAATAAGTTCAAAAACAGAAAAAAAACTAAATAGTTTCAATTTTGAATTTCATCTGAAAAATGATTGAGCGGAATAATTGGTCTCTTTTTGGGCGTATGGAAGAAGAAAAAACCCTTTGGTTACTATTCACAAAAACAGTCGCATTAGTAGAATATCAATGCAGAAATAAACTTAAGCTTTTAATGAAATTAGTTATCTATGTATATTTGGTTGGAATGGGTTAAATCATTAAATAAAATTATCAAAAAATAAAAATATTTCATCAGAAATTCATCAAAATAGAAAAAAAAAGAAAAAGTTAAAAATTAGTATGCACATATGTACACCCCTAAAAATTTTGAACCATGTAAAATCTTGAACTTGAACATCCACGAATAAAAAAGGTTTACATGCCATGTATTTGAATGTGTCTTTGTAGGATTAGGTTCAATTTCAGTAAAGTAGATTGTTTTAATTTTTTCCTAAATTTTGATTTTTCAATGTCAAATTTTAGTACTTTAACGGGGGGGGGGGGGGGGGGGGAAATGCCATTTTTTGAAGTTAGATAAAAAAATAAGTTTTTGTAGAAATGCAGTTGATTTACTGTAGTCATCAAATGTTATTTTAGTTCCTTGATTTTTTCTATAATTAGCTATCGGTCATTTTAGTGCATTTGCGAAAGTTTTTCTTTTGCTGGTAAAGTTTTCAAAAAGACACGTAGCAAATAATGGCCATCCAAACTAAGAGCAGCATTGCATTGATTGAAAAATTTGTTGATGCCTAAAACACCTAAATTTACTTCACCCAAATCTATGTTACAATCTTACTTAACTTAAAAACAGCTTTCTCAGTTTCAGTACATTTGCATGAAAAGTTTTCTGAAAGCACCTAAAAATATTTTCAATCTGTTTGTTATCAGTAGCAGTAGTTTTTTCTCTTAATTGAAATAGATGCTTTTTTGTTCGATTTTTTTAGTGATCTTGGTCAATAAGTCCTTGGTTCCGTTTATTGGTTTCGTTGGGTATGTTAAAGTGATATCTTCTGGTATTTGTTGAAACATATTTATTCCATTCCCCACCGTTTTGATTTTATTTTTTTTTATTTTCTGCGCTTTTTGAAATACTTGCAATTTTAGGAAAAAAATTCTTCCTTGAATGACTTGGATAGATTTTCGATATCTTTCTTGAAATTGGACACTATCTTCCAATACGTTTTTATACATCTCATTTTTCAGTTTGTCGTTGAAACTTTAGTACGTTCCGAGGTCAAGCATTTTGACTTTCCACCATGAAGCATTGGATTTTATCATAAAGCTTCAAAAGAACCGACTGATTGCCAGTAATTTAATTTGGTTCCATCCTTCGAAGAAATTGAGGGAACATTTGAGCTCGGGTTGGATTTTTCTCCTGATTTGACTTTTTTAGCCAATTTTGACGAGTTTTTTATATCATTCAAAAGTTATTGTTGTCTTGAGCGTAAATATGAAAAGATATTTCACCTGTGATTGTTTTTAGTAAAGTTATGGGGGTTTAAGGATAGCCAGTTTGGCCAATTTGGGTCAACTATCGCGCAATATATTTCGCACTATAAACGCGTAAGCCGATATTTAATCCTTCTGAAAAAATGCTCCAAATTGGACTGAGGCATGCTAATTGGACTATTTCATGAATTGCTATACGTAAAAAAAAAAATTTGTGCTCGTTACAAAGCGTGTGTGATGAAAACGTCAGAAAAACGCAGAGAAAAATATAAAATTTTTTTTTCTTTTTTTGAAAATTTTATCATTGTTTAATAGCAAAAACTACTTCACAGAACTTAGAAGGCAGTCAGAGCATTCAAAGTTTCGCCTTCATACGAAAAAGCTTGTTTAGATAAACCAGGAGTTTTTTTATTTGAACATTCAATTGCCAATTGTTAAACTCAATAATTTCGGAAAATTTTAAAGTCAAAATCGGGCAGATACTACTGCGAGCTTGCGAGTGAAAACCGTTACAACCAGTGCCAGAATTAGGGGAGGGGGTGGACGCCCCCTCCTCAGGTATTCGAACCCCTGCCGACCCAAAGGGTTCCCTCTTTCTACAACTTTGAGATATCCATTTTTGGTTGACAGATCCTACAAATTTTCTGAAAGGCGCCTTGCGCGCCAATATAAACATATAAACTAATTTTGAGTGGGAGAACGCGCGTTAAAAAAACGCAATTTTATTTTTTTTTGTCAAAATTATCCAAAAAGTGCCTAAAATGCCTTTCAAATTTTTGCCTGCAGCGCAGAAACCCCCCCCCCCCCCCAAGAAGTCGCAGATCTGCCCCTGGTTACAACGCCAGGCCACTGGGAGGAGAGATACTCTGAAATATAACGAGCAATGACAATAAGACGAGCTCTTTTACATAAGTTCTGGGGATGCAATCTGCAGTGGCACAAAGTTCGTGATGTCAGAACAAGAATTCAAATGACATGCATGATACGAAAATCAAATTTTCAATTTAGCAAATTGGAAGCTTGATTTTTCGACCGAAAATTGTGTAGTTTTACGCGGCCTTAAGATATTTACACTCAAACCTATCCCGATTAATTTTTTTCACAATCAATTGAAGAGTAAAAGTATCTCAACCATTGCTCCCTATATGATTATTGAAAACTCTCATGGTGAAAAGACCGACTGACAGAAAAATTAATTAGGCAATTGGAAGTGTGGATTTGAAAATGCGAAGGTGCGAAAACTTATAGTCAGATTGTTGGACAGTTTAAAGGCTGTAGATTTATTAGATTTTTCGATCATTCGTTGCTCTGTAGAAGAATGAGAATAGCCCCCCTTAGCAACTGTAAATGACTCAAAGTTGCATATGAAGTGTTTATGGCTCAGTTTTATCAAACAACCAGCCCGCTTCAGTAAATCATCACATGCCATCATTTATATAACCAATATTTACAGAATTACAGATTTACCAATATTTTAAACTCATTTGTTCACAGATTTTGGATTCAATGGCTATATAAGTACATAAAACCTATCCAAAAACCAACTAATTGAAATGCAGCGAAAGCAAGAACCTGAAAAAAGTGTTTTCAGGCAGCTGATGCTTCAATAATTAATTCATATTTAATTAGAAGTTTCGGTTCTCGTCTCGATCCTACTTGGACCACCAGCGAAAACTGGCATCTGGAGAGTAATATGCATGCGGCGAGAGTGTGATTTTACGAAAAAAAAACCTGCTGCTTTAGAATAAATAAAAGCCTGCTGCCAAATAATAAAAGTAACAATAAAACAATGGCATCGAATGCGACGCTTTAGTTATTCATTTTTCAAAAGAACTTATAAATTTTAATGTTTTTTCTTCAATTCTCCTGCTCCGATCTACCGCTAAACAATTTCATGAATTTTCGAAGATTTTAAAAGAAACCCGAAAGTCGCGCTGATCAAAACGCAATTTATCTATACAAATTCACACTAAACTCGTCATTTTGAGTCATTACACAGGTCATTTGAAAAATTGAAGAGTTTTAATGATTATTTTACTGGATTATGATCTGGGGAGCAGAGTCGTTTTTGTGCATTTAAATTAACTTTACATCAAATAAAGCCACTTTTGATTCTCATTCTTCTTTCATTCTCATTTTCGTACCCGGGTGGAGGTTCGTATCGACTTAGGTCTTGACCAGAACTTATTAGGTTTAAGCCAATCGAAGAAAGAAATGGCCAAAAAAAAACTTTTTGACTGTTAAGACTGAAGAATGGTGTTTCGTCGGAGCGCACTTCTCCCCTCAAAATTCGTATAAGATGGGGCCAAAAGGCGTTAAAAAAATTTTTAAGGTTAAGCGACCGAAAATGGATGTCGTAAAACAGTATTGAAGGGACCCTGGTAAGGCTGGCATGTATGTTTGACTGCCGCGACTTAGAATGACTACGTACACAAACTTTGTACACAAACCAAAACGGTATCTAAAAAAGGTGCTACAAAAATGACACGGTAAATTTTTAGTTTGTATAACATGGTGAAAAACTGTTCAGAAAATTTTTCGGTTTTCTGCAGAGCACTTGCGGGCGGGCTCTGGGTAGAGAATATGACGAAACCATGTTTCTTTTTTATTGGTTTTATAATAGGCCAGTGGCAAGAGTTTGTGTGAGATATTTTATCTTCAAACTGAACTATTCTTTCCAACAAATAGTTCTTGTGAATTTCGATTTAGTTTGTGCGACAGATTATTGTCTTATCGCCCGTTCTTATTATTAGAAGCTATGCTGAAAGTAGAAAAAAACTGTCAGAGATTTTGGGAAAAAAAACAATTTAGTACAAAGATTTAATTTAACACAAGGTTTATACAGTTTACTGCTTGAATTTATCTCACAAATTAGAAATCTCATCTTAACAGAAAAATTTTTGAAAAATTCAAAACTTGGTTACCTTGGTTTTTATAATTTTAGTAACTCAACTTTTTTTTGCAGCTCAAAAGTAAGAATCAAAAATTAAATTGGGTTAAATCCATTCAAATTCTCAATCTTAAAGTCTCAAGTTCCGCTGCGTCATGTGCTGATATTTTTTTAATAAAAAAGAACAGTTGTCTTTTTTTTCCAAAAAAAAGAAAGTAAAAAAAACTAAGTTTTTAATTTTCAAAAATGCTGAAAATTCATACTTCTTTTGTATGGCATGTTTATGTATGTCTTGATTGTTGTCTGATAAATTCAAAACTCAAATTTAAAAAAATCATCGTAGATAAATTTTGCCAAAACATAAAAGTTTGTTACTTTAATTATATAATTTGTGAAAGAAAGCTGCAAGGCAAATCAGGTCTCTTTTTACCCATTGTAAATGCAATACCGCCCAACCTTTGGTGCTTCGAGTAAGCCAAGGTCTTTGTCAGTTGCGTTCGGTTACGAACACAACCCAAAATTTTTCAGAAAAATACTTATTTGGAACCAGATCTAAACTAGCATTTATCATTGGTTATTATTGTGATATTTTATCTCGATAAAATATTAAAAACTAACCAATCATATTCCATCAAATTAATAACCCACTTATCTGTAAGAGTTGAAACTACTTGTAGTTTTAACACCAGAACAATTTGAATTAAACTTAGAATACAGTTATTCTCATTCTGGAGCTAACTCGCGCAAACCGGTGTACACTAGATCTATTGAGACTAGGATATATAAAAGTAAGATTAAGATTGGTATTAGAGTAAGAAGTTGCACGAATCTATCCGGCCAAAAAAAAGATAGCGTGACGAGCAGACGGTGTATCTTATCTGAAATTACTCTTTGAGTTATAACCAAAAGGATATAACTCATCTGGTGCGACCAAATCTGGTGCGACCAAGAGTCGAACAGACCTTAACTAACCTAGATTTAGAAAAAACAGACTAGAATTAGACAAGTACAACATTTAAAAGAAACGTTATATGACAAAAATTTAGTAGAAAAGTCTCCACGACTCAATGAATCAGAGCCAAAATTTCGAACAATACGGGAACTACCCGGTATTGGAAGAAGGACTCGGACAAGAGACGACGTACGACTAGGAAGAAATCTACCAATCGATTTCATGATTGTACGTCAAAAACGAGATCAAACTTTTATATTTAGAATACTTCCAGCAGTAAATTTAAATTTTCATTTACTGACATAAAATTTTGAAGAAACATCTTCAATAACCTTTCATGGCGCTAAACTTAATAATTATAAAATAACGATTAATAAAAACAACTCTAGTCGTTCTCCTTAAAAATTTCGAGTATTCAAAACATCTTGGAAAAAGTATTTATTGAATAAAAAATACAACAATTAGTTAGTATAAAGCATAATTGTTAGTAAATTAAAGCATCCTTTCATCCCAGCTTCAACGCCTAAAACAGAACAGCAAATCTCAAAACATTAACATCATCAAAACTAAACACTTAACCTTTTCTTTATTTAAACCTTTAGTTAAAAGTTATCAAGGCTTATCCTTGTTTTCACTTAAATTAGTTTCATTTAAAATAACAGATCATCAAGGCTTCTATTGGATCTTTAAATGAATTTCACTTAAATTAAAATAAATTAACTTTATCTAAATATTCTGATCATCAAGGCTCTTGGATCTTTAAATTAATTTAAACTATATCTAAGTTTCTGATCATCAGGGCTTATCCTTGGATCAAATAGAACAATTTTGTTCTCCCCCTCCTAAATTAAATTTGTGTCTAACGACCTCAAACGTCGATTCACTACCCAACCCTTAATAAAGACCCAGAAATAACCGAAATTTTTTAAGAACTAACCATTCTAATTAGGATAAACAGTGAAGAACTTCGGTTACTCATCCTTCACTTGATCCCCTCTCTTAACTGACCCAGGATAGTACTTAAACTTAGTAAGTCATAAAATAATATCTAACGAACTAATTGCGTTCTTATTATAACTGAACCTTGAGGATCGAATTACTATTCTCCAACCCTTGATCACAAATCACAAACCCTAAGTAAGACTAGGTAGGTCTATCTTAGCTTAGAATTAGTCACGATAAAGTATAAATCATTCTCAGGAATCAATATACGCTTTTCTCTCCAACCTAGCAACACGACCCAAGTTAAGCTAACCACAAAAAATTCTAACAACTGACAGTTTAAGACATTAGAAATCACTAACCCAAATATTGCATTCATCATCCTAAACCTTATGTCAAGAGACAATTTAGGAACTAAACAAACAATCATAATACACAATTGATTAATTAAAGACGAAAAATACGACCTCGTAATCACATCAAACATACAAACAATAGGATACTTAAGAACAAAAAGACAAACACTAACAAAGAAAATTATTAACAATCAAAAACAAATTATTAGGAAACGATTTTCAAAACTAAGAAACGCAAGTACCAAAAAATTGAATATAAAAGGTGACACAAATTAAATTACAGACACCCCGACAATGGTTGTCCGTAAATTTTAGACACTATTTGAATCACAAAAAATAAAGTTCAAGACACAAATTGCACGAAAAACCCTCGAAAAACAGGCCAAAAATGGCACAATTTTGAATGGACTTTGTAGGTCAAATTTTTCAACTTTTTCGAAAAATCGGAAGAATATCTTATTTTGCGAGACAAAAGATCTAGCCTAGATGACCCAGATTAGTTAATGAAAGCAGCCCCAAAACATCAACATGAGAAAAATTCGCGTCCCAACCCAGACCTCTGAAATCCACCAAAAAACAAGGAAGTTGGGCATATTTTTCCAATTTTTTCAAAACTTGGGTAAAAAAAATCAAAATTTTAAGAACGTTGGGTCCTAGAAATGACTATTGGTTATGACTAGAACAAAAAATTAAATGAATATATTTTAAATTGCGCTAGGGAGAAATTTTTTAAGATTTCAATATAAGGAAAAACGAAGAAAATGCAAAGTAAAAAAAAATTGTATACTAACAGAGTTTGAGCGTAGCAGTACTTTGCGCCCCAATAAACACGCACTACAACCTCCACCGAATATATGTACACCTATTTAGTCTTATGCAAGGATTGCTTAACATGCCAATTAAACAAAAATACACAAGGTTATTGTCAACCCACTAAAGAAAAAGAATCAATATGTTATAATCTACCACTACATACCCACGAAAATCACTTTCATCATACACAAAATTTAAAATTAGCTTCCGGTACACACACCGAATGGATTTTAAACAGAGACAAAAACCAGAAGTTTACCAGAAAGTAACAAAAAAAATTATTAAAAAGACAAAATAATAATTCCCAAATAAATTCCCGATATACCCCAGCTACAAATTTAAAAATCGGAACATATGTTTTAATTCCAAATTTTACAACGCAAAAAGAAATTTCTAAAAAAAAATACAAGCACTCCGAAAAGGACTGTAGCAACTAATTGATAAACCCACTGATGTAACATACAAACTTACAGACTTAAGCAAAAAAGAAGTCGTTCAACATCGAAACAATCTTTTACCTTATTACCGAAAAGAGTACGCCCTTCGAGAACTTACTCAATTATACTTTTTTACAGGACTCTAAGTTACTCAAAACAGCTCAGAACAACATCAAAATCAAAGCACTGATATGTACCCCATCAAAAATCAATTAGATAAAAAGGACAAAGAACTTCCCAAACAAATATCAAAAAATTTAGACAACAAAAAAATCACTTAAACAGAAAGAAAAAATCAAAAATTACAAGAACAAATTATACCACAAGATCAAAAAGAAAAATTTCTACATAGACACTCATCGTGATTTCGTAATCAGCCACGAAAAGATTCATTCATCTCGCAATCTAAAATATTATAGAAAGTTGAATTTCAAAAACCACTTTAAATTAATTAACATTTTCACCTCTTGAAGATATTTTCATGGACCGAACATTTTATCAAAATTCATGCTGGAAAGCATTTGAACAAACTAGTTCAATTTCAGCCAATAAGAACCTTTCCGAATCATCCAATTTTTTTTGACACGACTTCTTTAGCCGACAAACAATCACCTTCAAGCGTATCTCTAACTATAACTTTAAGACCTCCAGGTCAAAAATAAGCAACCCGCTCAAATTTGACAACTGAAATAAACAAAAACTCAATATTATGACCCTCCCTTATCAACTAGAACAAAAATCAACAATATTGTCCCAGCTTAGACCTCGAAATACCCTCAAGCAAAAATATTAAATTAGCCTGAAGAACAAAATCGACATGATCACTTAGCGTAAAGTACAAATAACTCTCAAATACCCCCGATCATCCAATAAATAAAAATGAAAGTAGAAAGACCCTTAATAGCCCTCCAAACTTCCCCTCACCAAAAATTGCTTAAACCCAACCTACTTGTCAAAAAACCAATAAATAACTCGACCACATTCGAATTGCTTTGGCCACTTCTCCAAACTAAATACATCATTCGCTTACTAGCTAACCTAAAAACATCATCAGAAATAATCCACAACATTTTCCCCCATGGATTCTTCCCCGACGAATAAGGTAAGTACGAATTAAATAAATTATTCTAATAAATTCGAAACAAAATTAAACATTCTTAATAAATGTTTTCTCTTTTTCTTTAGTCTTCACAGGCACGATCATCAATCTTCAACAAAAAAAAAACGAAACAAAAAAAAGAAAACTTTTTTCTAGAATCATAAATTTAGATTAGCCAATTACAATAATTGAAGCAGTAAAATTTACCCCCAAAACAGCAATAAATTGATATATGAACTCTTTTCCCATATGCAGTAAATATTTTTAAAATGAAGATAAATTGATAGTTTCAACCCCCCAAATAAAGCCGTAAAATAATAATTTCAAAGTAGTAAATAAATAAAAGTTGCCTATAAAATTAAAGCAAAACTAACTTTATCAAAGACGCTTCTTTGTAGTTTTAAATATTCACTGGCCCACAATCCTTTCCACAATCGCACAGCTCGCCCACGAAGAATCGTTAAAAATAATGAATTTAAATTTTAACTTTCATTGATAACAACTCTTACCAGTCTTAACACATTTCAAACTTTCCTTTAACCCGGATGGAGGGAATTATATAATAATCCAAACTAACCAACGCAAGCTTGATAAACACCACAAACCACAACCTAACAGCATGACTAAGATCAGAAAACGCACGGTACCCAAACCGGATTAAAACAAGCCTAGAACGGGATAAATTATTCTCTTAAAAATAACCGAACTAAAACAAGAACACTTTTGCGATAAAAAATAATACACGATCATAACTAAAAACAAAAATAACAAAGATTTGTATAAGTAAATAATACAATACGGTGTATAGATTACATACAGCCCCAAGACGAGCAAGGAATTTGACAACCCAATCACAATCCAACTACGGAATGGCAAAATACACCCAATATGCTGCCTACAGTCACTACACTCAACGGATTTAAAGTTTAAAGGACGACTTGGCATCCCAGCAAAGGAAACCCATTGCAACAGAACAATGGCCATCTCGATGTTCAAGTATACATACAGATCCAAGTGACCAGGCACTGCATCCAAAGTGGAACTACACAACACTCTCGAATATGACTAGACCATTCCTATTCTCTAAAATCAACCAGACCAACACTCGTCACAACAGATCAGAAATCATAATACGACCTCCCGAAACTATCGTGATAACATCTCTTCTTCCAAACCAAAAAAAAAGAACATGCTCGCAACCTCTAAAGAAAAGCACCATCTTCCATCCTACACTAATAAACAACATTGAAAAAATAAAACTCTCTAAACCCCGGATGCGTGGAACCAGATCTAAACTAGTATTTATCATTGGTGATTATTATGATATTTTATCTCTATAAAATATTAAATACTTACCAATCATACTCCATCAAACTAACAAGCCACTTATCTGTAAGTGTTGAAACTACTTGTAGTTTTAACACCAGAACAATTTGAATTAAACTTAGAATACAGTTGTTCTCATTCTGGAACTAACTCGCGCAAACCGGTGTACACTAGATCTATTGAGACTAGGATATATAAGAGTAAGATTAAGATTGGTAATAGACTAAGAAGTTGCACGAATCTATCCGGCCGAAAATAAGATAGCGTGACGAGCAGACGGTGTACCTTATGTGAAATTACTCTATGAGTTATAACCAAAAGGATATAACTCATATCATACAATTTTCTTACATAGAAAAATGCTTATCATAGAGGTTTCACACAATTTTCTGTACATATGGAATTTTATGGAACTGTATGGAAAGAAATTTTTCAACAAAGGAGTTTTCATGATAAGAATTTTTGGTCAATACAGATTATTCTGCAGGTGTTATATAGACTGCTACATCACATCTTGACAAAATGAAAATTTTTTAATAGTTCTCCCTACGCCATTCTCCTCCTTTACTTGAACCAAAAATTCTTATAACAAACTCAAATTTACCTCAAAAACAAACCAAGCTTTCTTTATTGAACTTTGGATTATGATTTTGCTAAGATGAATCCTGTAGAGACGTTAAATTTGGATTTAACACTAATGTTTAGCGAAACTTTCCATAGGTAACCTTGTAAACTTTTCGTGTGTCTTACACTCTTTTTTTGTAACATAATATTGCAATAGAGAACTCTATCCAGAGATCATGTTGCTCATCCTTTCCGTTTCAATGTATGTTCATATGATCTATCCTAGATTGAAAAAAGCATCAAATGACCGTGTTCAGAAGGAGTGAAAAAAAAATCATGCTTTTTCTTCGATATAACTAGTTGATGTTAGGGCTGAGAGAGGGGTGCCCGCTGACCGCCACATGGGGTACAGAGATGCAGTCATTAGACTATGTACAAAAATCGAGAACAGGATTTTCCATGAATTGGAATAGGGTATCGATTTCTTCATTGAAAACATACAAGGTTTCAGATGGTAAATTTCTTGTTTTGGGCGCCCGAATTTTCTTTGTGTATATTTAGATAATTCTGGACAAAAATCTGTCCAAATTAGTAGGGATTTCAAATTTTCAGATGTGAAGCTGGGAATTAGAACTTGTAATGTTTCAGTTTGCGTTCAACTGTAAAAAAAATACATAAAGTTCTGTTTTTTGAAGATTTTTAAGCAAAATTTTTTTATTTTTTTTTCCCGCAAAAATCAACGAATACATTATTTAATTGTATAAAATTATTCATATATAATGTACAAAGAGTAAAATGAAACCTTAAAATGTTAATAATCACTATCATGGTTAAGCAAGGATTACAATTTGTTTAGTTTTCTTACCTTCAATCAGTAGCGGATTTAAGGGGGGAGGCGGACGCCCCCCTCAGGTATTCGACCCCCTTGCCGACCCAAAGTGCCCCCCTTTGTAATATTTTGAGATATCTATTTTTGGTTGATGGACCCTAAAATTTTGCTAAGGACGCCTTCCGCGCCAAAGTATACTAATGTTGAGGGGGTGCTAAAAACGTGTTTTTTTTTCGGTCAAAATTTTTCAAAAAAGTCGCTAAAAACTTTTTTGGCCTGTTTTTTACTAAAAATGCTTGCGCCGCAGAAAATTGGTCATTATGATGTCTTTAAAGTGATTTGGGAGAACTCAGAAAGTCAATTTGGTCGACCTAAAAAAAGTCGACAAAGTTTTTATTTTTTTTTGAAAATCTGCCCCCCTCGAGAAAATCCTAGATCCGCCCCTGCCTTTATTAAGTTCTAATTGTTTTTCTTTTCACTCAAAAGCTCAAATTTTGAAAAATTTGGTTTTGGATAGGTTTTCTTATATTTTTGAGTGCAAATTTGTGAACAATAGCTAAATGTGTCAAAGCTTATGCTGAAACCTAGCTGTACCATTGTTCTTGCGAGCTGATTATATTGAAGATTATTCTTAAGATCAGTTTTGAGATAACATACACATTCTTTTACAAATTATTCTTCAGATGTTATGGAAACTGCTGGCTACATCACAACATGCTCAAAAAAGTTTTATCGTGGATTACAATTTCGGAAAATCTGAACAACTTTAGCAAATGTTTCAAAATTTATCAAAATAATTATTTCTTCCGTCACCTATCAAAAGCCATTTCTTCAGTGACTTGATCCAAAAATATTTGGAACAATTTTTTTCCATAACGTCTCGAAATTATCTCAAAAGAAGTTAATATTCGGATTATGATTTTGCTAACATGCGTCCTGTAGATACGTAAATCTTTAAAATAAAAATTATTGCTTAACGAAAGATTGCTAACATGCGTCCTGTAGATACGTTAATCTTTAAAATAAAAATTATTGTTTAACAAAAGATTGCTAACATGCGTCCTGTAGATACGTTAATCTTCAAAATAAAAATTATTGCTTAACGAAAGATTGCTAACATGCGTCCTGTAGATACGTTAATCTTCGAAATAAAAATTATTGCTTAACGAAAAATTGCTAACATGCGTCCTGTAGATACGTTAATCTTCAAAATAAAAATTATTGCTTAACGAAAGATTGCTAACATGCGTCCTGTAGATACGTTAATCTTCGAAATAAAAATTATTGCTTAACGAAAGATTGCTAACATGCGTCCTGTAGATACGTTAATCTTCAAAATAAAAATTATTGCTTAACGAAAGATTGTTAACATGCGTCCTGTAGATACGTTAATCTTCAAAATAAAAATTATTGCTTATCGAAAGATTGCTAACATGCGTCCTGTAGAT
The DNA here is from genome assembly GCF_963678635.1 of Symsagittifera roscoffensis. Taxonomy (NCBI): domain Eukaryota; kingdom Metazoa; phylum Xenacoelomorpha; order Acoela; family Convolutidae; genus Symsagittifera; species Symsagittifera roscoffensis. The sequence goes on from NC_087064.1 coordinate 15,167,147, forward strand.
ACGTTAATCTTCAAAATAAAAATTATTGCTTAACGAAAGATTGCTAACATGCGTCCTGTAGATACGTTAATCTTCAAAATAAAAATTATTGCTTAACGAAAGATTGCTAACATGCGTCCTGTAGATACGTTAATCTTCAAAATAAAAATTATTGCTTAACGAAAGATTGCTAACATGCGTCCTGTAGATACGTTAATCTTCGAAATAAAAATTATTGCTTAACGAAAGATTGCTAACATGCGTCCTGTAGATACGTTAATCTTCAAAATAAAAATTATTGCTTAACGAAAGATTGCTAACATGCGTCCTGTAGATACGTTAATCTTCAAAATAAAAATTATTGCTTAACGAAAGATTGCTAACATGCGTCCTGTAGATACGTTAATCTTCAAAATAAAAATTATTGCTTAACGAAAGATTGCTAACATGCGTCCTGTAGATACGTTAATCTTCAAAATAAAAATTATTGCTTAACGAAACATTGCTAACATGCGTCCTGTAGATACGTTAATCTTCAAAATAAAAATTATTGCTTAACGAAAGATTGCTAACATGCGTCCTGTAGATACGTTAATCTTCAAAATAAAAATTATTGCTTAACGAAAGATTGCTAACATGCGTCCTGTAGATACGTTAATCTTCGAAATAAAAATTATTGCTTAACGAAAGATTGCTAACATGCGTCCTGTAGATACGTTAATCTTCAAAATGAAAATTATTGCTTAACGAAAGATTGCTAACATGCGTCCTGTAGATACGTTAATCTTCAAAATAAAAATTATTGCTTAACGAAAGATTGCTAACATGCGTCCTGTAGATACGTTAATCTTCAAAATAAAAATTATTGCTTAACGAAAGATTGCTAACATGCGTCCTGTAGATACGTTAATCTTCAAAGTAAAAATTATTGCTTAACGAAAGATTGCTAACATGCGTCCTGTAGATACGTTAATCTTTAAAATAAAAGTTATTGCTTAACGAAAGATTGCTAACATGCGTCCTGTAGATACGTTAATCTTCAAAATAAAAAATATTGTTTAACGAAAGATTGCTAACATGCGTCCTGTAGATACGCAAATCTTTAAAATAAAAATTATTGCTTAACGAAAGATTGCTAACATGCGTCCTGTAGATACGTTAAAATTTAAAATAAAAAATATTGTTTAACGAAAGATTGCTAACATATGTCCTGTAGATAAGTTAATCTTTAAAATAAAAATTATTGCTAAACGAAAGATTGCTAACATGCGTCGTGTAGATACGTTAATCTTTAAAATAAAAAAAAATTGTTTAACGAAAGATTGCTAACATGCGTCCTGTAGATACGTTAATCTTCTAAATAAAAAATATTGCTTAACGAAAGATTGCTAACATGCGTCCTGTAGATACGTAAATCTTTAAAATAAAAATTATTGCTAAACGAAAGATTGCTAACATGCGTCGTGTAGATACGTTAATCTTTAAAATAAAAATTATTGTTTAACGAAAGATTGCTAACATGCGTCCTGTAGATACGTTAATCTTCAAAATAAAAAATATTGCTTAACGAAAGATTGCTAACATGCGTCCTGTAGATACGTAAATCTTTAAAATAAAAATTATTGCTTAACGAAAGATTGCTAACATGCGTCCTGTAGATACGTTAATCTTTAAAATAAAAATTATTGTTTAACGAAAGATTGCTAACATGCGTCCTGTAGATACGTTAATCTTTAAAATAAAAATTATTGCTTAACGAAAGATTGCTAACATGCGTCCTGTAGATACGTTAATCTTTAAAATAAAAATTATTGTTTAACGAAAGATTGCTAACATGCGTCCTGTAGATACGTTAATCTTCAAAATAAAAATTATTGCTTAACGAAAGATTGCTAACATGCGTCGTGTAGATACGTTAATCTTTGAAATAAAAATTATTGTTTAACGAAAGATTGCTAACATGCGTCCTGTAGATACGTTAATCTTTAAAATAAAAAATATTGCTTAACGAAAGATTGCTAACATGCGTCCTGTAGATACGTAAATCTTTAAAATAAAAATTATTGCTTAACGAAAGATTGCTAACATGCGTCCTGTAGATACGTTAATCTTTAAAATAAAAATTATTGTTTAACGAAAGATTGCTAACATGCGTCCTGTAGATACGTTAATCTTCAAAATAAAAATTATTGCTTAACGAAAGATTGCTAACATGCGTCCTGTAGATACGTTAATCTTTAAAATAAAAGTTATTGCTTAACGAAAGATTGCTAACGTGCGTCCTGTAGATACGTTAATCTTCAAAATAAAAAATATTGTTTAACGAAAGATTGCTAACATGCGTCCTGTAGATACGCAAATCTTTAAAATAAAAATTATTGCTTAACGAAAGATTGCTAACATGCGTCCTGTAGATACGTTAAAATTTAAAATAAAAAATATTGTTTAAAGAAAGATTGCTAACATGCGTCCTGTAGATACGTTAATCTTCAAAATAAAAAATATTGCTTAACGAAAGATTGCTAACATGCGTCCTGTAGATACGTAAATCTTTAAAATAAAAATTATTGCTAAACGAAAGATTGCTAACATGCGTCGTGTAGATACGTTAATCTTTAAAATAAAAAATATTGTTAAACGAAAGATTGCTAACATGCGTCCTGTAGATACGTTAATCTTCAAAATAAAAAATATTGCTTAACGAAAGATTGCTAACATGCGTCCTGTAGATACGTAAATCTTTAAAATAAAAATTATTGCTTAACGAAAGATTGCTAACATGCGTCCTGTAGATACGTTAATCTTTAAAATAAAAATTATTGTTTAACGAAAGATTGCTAACATGCGTCCTGTAGATACGTTAATCTTTAAAATAAAAATTATTGCTAAACGAAAGATTGCTAACATGCGTCGTGTAGATACGTTAATCTTTAAAATAAAAATTATTGTTTAACGAAAGATTGCTAACATGCGTCCTGTAGATACGTTAATCTTCAAAATAAAAAATATTGCTTAACGAAAGATTGCTAACATGCGTCCTGTAGATACGTAAATCTTTAAAATAAAAATTATTGCTTAACGAAAGATTGCTAACATGCGTCCTGTAGATACGTTAATCTTTAAAATAAAAATTATTGTTTAACGAAAGATTGCTAACATGCGTCCTGTAGATACGTTAATCTTCAAAATAAAAAATATTGTTTAACGAAAGATTGCTAACATGCGTCCTGTAGATACGTTAATCTTCAAAATAAAAAATATTGCTTAACGAAAGATTGCTAACATGCGTCCTGTAGATACGTAAATCTTTAAAATAAAAATTATTGCTAAACGAAAGATTGCTAACATGCGTCGTGTAGATACGTTAATCTTTAAAATAAAAATTATTGTTTAACGAAAGATTGCTAACATGCGTCCTGTAGATACGTTAATCTTCAAAATAAAAATATTGCTTAACGAAAGATTGCTAACATGCGTCCTGTAGATACGTAAATCTTTAAAATAAAAATTATTGTTTAACGAAAGATTGCTAACATGCGTCCTGTAGATACGTTAATCTTCAAAATAAAAAATATTGCTTAACGAAAGATTGCTAACATGCGTCCTGTAGATACGTAAATCTTTAAAATAAAAATTATTGCTAAACGAAAGATTGCTAACATGCGTCGTGTAGATACGTTAATCTTTAAAATAAAAATTATTGTTTAACGAAAGATTGCTAACATGCGTCCTGTAGATACGTTAATCTTCAAAATAAAAATATTGCTTAACGAAAGATTGCTAACATGCGTCCTGTAGATACGTAAATCTTTAAAATAAAAATTATTGTTTAACGAAAGATTGCTAACATGCGTCCTGTAGATAAGTTAATCTTTAAAATAAAAATTATTGCTAAACGAAAGATTGCTAACATGCGTCGTGTAGATACGTTAATCTTTAAAATAAAAATTATTGTTTAACGAAAGATTGCTAACATGCGTCCTGTAGATACGTTAATCTTTAAAATAAAAATTATTGTTTAACGAAAGATTGCTAACATGCGTCCTGTAGATACGTAAATCTTCAAAATAAAAAATATTGTTTAACGAAAGATTGCTAACATGCGTCCTGTAGATAAGTTAATCTTTAAAATAAAAATTATTGCTAAACGAAAGATTGCTAACATGCGTCGTGTAGATACGTTAATCTTTAAAATAAAAATTATTGTTTAACGAAAGATTGCTAACATGCGTCCTGTAGATACGTTAATCTTCAAAATAAAAAATATTGCTTAACGAAAGATTGCTAACATGCGTCCTGTAGATACGTAAATCTTTAAAATAAAAATTATTGCTTAACGAAAGATTGCTAACATGCGTCCTGTAGATACGTTAATCTTTAAAATAAAAATTATTGTTTAACGAAAGATTGCTAACATGCGTCCTGTAGATACGTTAATCTTCAAAATAAAAAATATTGTTTAACGAAAGATTGCTAACATGCGTCCTGTAGATACGTTAATCTTTAAAATAAAAATTATTGCTTAACGAAAGATTGCTAACATGCGTCCTGTAGATACGTTAATCTTTAAAATAAAAATTATTGCTTAACGAAAGATTGCTAACATGCGTCCTGTAGATACGTTAATCTTCAAAATAAAAATTATTGTTTAACGAAAGATTGCTAACATGCGTCCTGTAGATACGTTAATCCTTAAAATAAAAATTATTGTTTAACGAAAGATTGCTAACATGCGTCCTGTAGATGCGTTAATCTTTAAAATAAAAATTATTGCTTAACGAAAGATTGCTAACATGCGTCCTGTAGATACATTAATCTTTAAAATAAACATTATTGCTTAACGAAAGATTGCTAACATGCGTCCTCTAGATACGGTAATCTTTAAAATAAAAATTATTGCTTAACGAAAGATTGCTAACATGCGTCCTGTAGATACGTTAATCCTTAAAATAAAAATTATTGTTTAACGAAAGATTGCTAACATGCGTCCTGTAGATACGTTAATCTTCAAAATAAAAATTATTGCTTAACGAAAGATTGCTAACATGCGTCCTGTAGATACGTTAATCTTTAAAATACAAATTATTGCTTAACGAAAGATTGCTAACATGCGTCCTGTAGATACATTAATCTTTAAAATAAAAATTATTGCTTAACGAAAGATTGCTAATATGCGTCCTGTAGATACGTTAATCTTTAAAATAAAAATTATTGTTTAACGAAAGATTGCTAACATGCGTCCTGTAGATACGTTAAACTTCAAAAAAAAAATTATTGTTTAACGAAAGATTGCTAACATGCGTACTGTAGATACGTTAATCTTTAAAATAAAAATTATTGCTTAACGAAAGATTGCTAACACGCGTCCTGTAGATACGTTAATCTTTAAAATAAAAATTATTGCTTAACGAAACATTGCTAACATGCGTCCTGTAGATACGTTAATCTTTAAAATAAAAATTATTGCCTAACGAAAGATTGCTAACATGCGTCCTGTAGATACGTTAATCTTTAAATTAAAAATTATTGTTTAACAAAAAACTGCTAACATGCGTCCTGTAGATACGTTAATCTTTAAAATAAAAATTATCGCTTAACGAAAGATTGCTAACATGCGTCGTGTAGATATGTTAATCTTTAAAATAAAAATTATTGCTTAACGAAAGATTGCTAACATGCGTCCTGTAGATACGTTAATCTTTAAAATAAAAATTTTTGCTTAACGAAAGATTGCTAACATGCGTCCTGTAGATACGTTAATCTTTAAAATAGAAATTATTGCTTAACGAAAGATTGCTAACATGCGTCCTGTAGATACGTTAATCTTTAAAATAAAAATTATTGCTTAACGAAAGATTGCTAACGTGCGTCCTGTAGATACGCTAATCTTTAAAACAAAATTTATTGCTTAACGAAAAATTGCTAACATGCGTCCTGTAGATACGTTAATCTTTAGAATAAAAATTATTGCTTAACGAAAGATTGCTAACATGCGTCCTGTAGATACGTTAATCTTTAAAATAAAAATTTTTGTTTAACGAAAGATTGCTAACATGCGTCCTGTAGATACGTTAATCTACAAAATAAAAAATATTGTTTAACGAAAGATTGCTAACATGCGTCCTGTAGATACGTTAATCTTTAAAATAAAAATTATTGTTTAACGAAAGATTGCTAACATGCGTCCTGTAGATACGTGAATCTTTAAAATAAAAATTTTTGCGTAACGAAAGATTGCTAACATGCGTCCTGTAGATACGTTAATCTTTAAAATAAAAATTATTGCTTAACGAAAGATTGCTAACATGCGTCCTGTAGATACGTTAATCTTTAAATTAAAAATTATTGTTTAACGAAAGATTGCTAACATGCGTCCTCTAGATACGTTAATCTTTAAAATAAAAATTATTGTTTAACGAAAAATTGCTAACATGCGTCCTGTAGATACGTTAATCTTTAAAATAAAAATTATTGCTTAACAAAAGATTGCTAACATGCGTCCTGTAGATACGTTAATCTTTAAAATAAAATTTATTGTTTAACGAAAGATTGCTTACATGCGTCCTGTAGATACGTTAATCTTTAAAATAAAAATTATTGTTTAACGAAAGATTGCTAACAAGCGTCCTGTAGATACGTTAATCTTTAAAATAAAAATTATTGCTTAACGAAATATTGCTAACATGCGTCCTGTAGATACGTAAATCTTTAAAATAAAAATTATTGTTTAACGAAAGATTGCTATCATGCGTCCTGTAGATACGTTAATCTTTAAATTAAAAATTATTGCTTAACGAAAGATTGCTAACATGCGTCCTGTAGATACGTTAGTCTTTAAAATAAAAATTATTGCTTAACGAAAGATTGCTAACATGCGTCCTGTAGATACGTTAATCTTTAAAATAAAAATTATTGCTTAACGAAAAATTGCTATCATGCGTCCTGTAGATACGTTAATCTTTAAATTAAAAATTATTGCTAAACAAAAGATTGCTAACATGCGTCCTGTAGATACGTTAATCTTTAAAATAAAATTTATTGTTTAACGAAAGATTGCTTACATGCGTCCTGTAGATACGTTAATCTTTAAAATAAAAATTATTGTTTAACGAAAGATTGCTAACAAGCGTCCTGTAGATACGTTAATCTTTAAAATAAAAATTATTGCTTAACGAAAGATTGCTAACATGCGTCCTGTAGATACGTAAATCTTTAAAATAAAAATTATTGTTTAACGAAAGATTGCTATCATGCGTCCTGTAGATACGTTAATCTTTAAATTAAAAATTATTGCTTAACGAAAGATTGCTAACATGCGTCCTGTAGATACGTTAGTCTTTAAAATAAAAATTATTGCTTAACGAAAGATTGCTAACATGCGTCCTGTAGATACGTTAATCTTTAAAATAAAAATTATTGCTTAACGAAAAATTGCTATCATGCGTCCTGTAGATACGTTAATCTTTAAATTAAAAATTATTGCTTAACGAAAGATTGCTAACATGCGTCCTGTAGATACGTTAATCTTTAAAATAAAAAATTATTGCTTAACGAAAGATTGCTAACATGCGTCCTGTAGATACGTTAATCTTTAAAATAAAAATTATTGTTTAACGAAAGATTGCTAACAAGCGTCCTGTAGATACGTTAATCTTTAAAATAAAAATTATTGCTTAACGAAAGATTGCTAACATGCGTCCTGTAGATACGTAAATCTTTAAAATAAAAATTATTGTTTAACGAAAGATTGCTATCATGCGTCCTGTAGATACGTTAATCTTTAAATTAAAAATTATTGCTTAACGAAAGATTGCTAACATGCGTCCTGTAGATACGTTAATCTTTAAAATAAAAATTATTGCTTAACGAAAGATTGCTAACATGCGTCCTGTAGATACGTTAATCTTTAAAATAAAAATTATTGCTTAACGAAAGATTGCTAACATGCGTCCTGTAGATACGTTAATCTTTAAAATAAAAATTATTGTTTAACGAAAGATTGCTAACATGCGTCCTGTAGATACGTTAATCTTTAAAATAAAAATTATTGTTTAACGAAAGATTGCTAAAATGCGTCCTGTAGATACGTTAATCTTTAAAATAAAAATTATTGCTTAACGAAAGATTGCTAACATGCGTCCTGTAGATACGTTAATCTTTAAAATAAAAATTGTTGTTTAACGAAAGATTGCTAACATGCGTCCTGTAGATACGTTAATCTTTAAAATAAAAAATTATTGCTTAACGAAAGATTGCTAACATGCGTCCTGTAGATACGTTAATCTTTAAAATAAAAATTATTGCTTAACGAAAGATTGCTAACATGCGTCCTGTAGATACGTTAATCTTCAAAATATAAATTATTGCTCAACGAAAAATTGCTAAATTGCGTCCTGTAGATACGTTAATCTTTAAAATAAAAATTATTGCTCAACGAAAGATTGCTATTATGCGTCCTGTAGATACGTTAACCTTTAAAATAAAAATTATTGTTTAACGAAAGATTGCTAACAAGCGTCCTGTAGATACGTTAATCTTTAAAATAAAAATTATTGCTTAACGAAAGATTGCTAACATGCGTCCTGTGGATACGTAAATCTTTAAAATAAAATTTATTGTTTAACGAAAAATTGCTATCATGCGTCCTGTAGATACGTTAATCTTTAAATTAAAAATTATTGCCTAACGAAAGATTGCTAACATGCGTCCTGTAGATACGTTAACCTTTAAAATAAAAATTATTGCTTAACAAAAGATTGCTAACATGCGTCCTGTAGATACGTTAATCTTTAAAATAAAAATTATTGTTTAACGAAAGATTGCTAACATGCGTCCTGTTGATACGTTAATCTTTAAAACAAAAAATTATTACCTAACGAAAGATTGCTAACATGCGTCCTGTAGATACGTAAATCTTTAAAATAAAAATTATTGTTTAACGAAAAATTGCTATCATGCGTCCTGTAGATACGTTAATCTTTAAATTAAAAATTATTGCCTAACGAAAGATTGCTAACATGCGTCCTGTAGATACGTTAATCTTTAAAATAAAAATTATTGCTTAACAAAAGATTGCTAACATGCGTCCTGTAGATACGTTAATCTTTAAAATAAAAATTATTGTTTAACGAAAGATTGCTAACATGCGTCCTGTTGATACGTTAATCTTTAAAACAAAAAATTATTACCTAACGAAAGATTGCTAACATGCGTCCTGTAGATACGTAAATCTTTAAAATAAAAATTATTGTTTAACGAAAAATTGCTATCATGCGTCCTGTAGATACGTTAATCTTTAAATTAAAAATTATTGCTTAACGAAAGATTGCTAACATGCGTCCTGTAGATACGTTAATCTTTAAAAAAAAAATTATTGCTTAACGAAAGATTGCTAACATGCGTCCTGTAGATACGTTAATCTTTAAAATAAAAATTATTGTTTAACGAAAGATTGCTAACATGCGTCCTGTAGATACGTTAATCTTTAAAATAAAAATTATTGTTTAACGAAAAATTGCTAAAATGCGTCCTGTAGATACTTTAATCTTTAAAATAAAAGTTATTGCTTAACGAAAGATTGCTAACATGCGTCCTTTAGATACGTTAATCTTTAAAATAAAAATTATTGTTTAACGAAAGATTGCTAACATGCGTCCTGTAGATACGTTAATCTTTAAAATAAAAATTATTGCTTAACGAAAGATTGCTAACATGCGTCCTGTAGATACGTTAATCTTTAAAATAAAAATTATTGCTTAACGAAAGATTGCTAACATGCGTCCTGTAGATACGTTAATCTTTAAAATATAAATTATTGCTCAACGAAAAATTGCTAACATGCGTCCTGTAGATACGTTAATCTTTAAAATAAAAATTATTGCTTAACGAAAGATTGCTAACATGCGTCCTGTAGATACGTTAACCTTTAAAATAAAAATTATTTTTTAACGAAAGATTGCTAACATGTGTCCTGTAGATACGTTAATCTTTAAAATAAAAATTATTGTTTAACGAAAGATTGCTAACATGCGTCCTGTAGATACGTTAATCTTTAAAATAAAAATTATTGCTTAACAAAAGATTGCTAACATGCGTCCTGTAGATACGTTAATCTTTGAAATAAAAATTATTGTTTAACGAAAGATTGCTAACATGCGTCCTATAGATACGTTAATCTTTAAAATAAAAATTATTGCTTAGCGAAAGATTGCTAACATGCGTCCTGAAGATACGTTAATCTTTAAAATAAAAATTATTGTTTAACGAAAGATTGCTAACATGCGTCCTATAGATACGTTAATCTTTAAAATAAAAATTATTGCTTAGCGAAAGATTGCTAACATGCGTCCTGTAGATACGTTAATCTTTAAAATAAAATTATTGCTTAACGGAAGATTGCTAACATGCGTCCTGTAGATACGTTAATCTTTAAAATAAAAATTATTGCTTAACAAAAGATTGCTAAAATGCGTCCTGTAGATACGTTAATCTTTAAAATAAAAATTATTGTTTAACGAAAGATTGCTAACATGCGTCCTGTAGATACGTTAATCTTTAAAATAGAAAATTATTGTTTAACGAAAGATTGCTAACAAGCGTCCTGTAGATACGTTAATCTTTAAAATAAAAATTATTGCTTAACGAAAGATTGCTAACATGCGTCCTGTAGATACGTAAGTCTTTAAAATAAAATTTATTGTTTAACGAAAGATTGCTATCATGCGTCCTGTAGATACGTTAATCTTTAAATTAAAAATTCTTGCTTAACGAAAGATTGCTAACATGCGTCCTGTAGATACGTTAATCTTTAAAATAAAAATTATTGCTTAACGAAAGATTGCTAACATGCGTCCTGCAGATACGTTAACCTTTAAAATAAAAATTATTTTTTAACGAAAGATTGCTAACATGTGTCCTGTAGATACGTTAATCTTTAAAATAAAAATTATTGTTTAACGAAAGATTGCTAACATGCGTCCTGTAGATACGTTAATCTTTAAAATAAAAATTATTGCTTAACAAAAGATTGCTAACATGCGTCCTGTAGATACGTTAATCTTTGAAATAAAAATTATTGTTTAACGAAAGATTGCTAACATGCGTCCTATAGATACGTTAATCTTTAAAATAAAAATTATTGCTTAGCGAAAGATTGCTAACATGCGTCCTGAAGATACGTTAATCTTTAAAATAAAAATTATTGTTTAACGAAAGATTGCTAAAATGCGTCCTATAGATACGTTAATCTTTAAAATAAAAATTATTGCTTAGCGAAAGATTGCTAACATGCGTCCTGTAGATACGTTAATCTTTAAAATAAAATTATTGCTTAACGGAAGATTGCTAACATGCGTCCTGTAGATACGTTAATCTTTAAAATAAAAATTATTGCTTAACAAAAGATTGCTAAAATGCGTCCTGTAGATACGTTAATCTTTAAAATAAAAATTATTGTTTAACGAAAGATTGCTAACATGCGTCCTGTAGATACGTTAATCTTTAAAATAGAAAATTATTGTTTAACGAAAGATTGCTAACAAGCGTCCTGTAGATACGTTAATCTTTAAAATAAAAATTATTGCTTAACGAAAGATTGCTAACATGCGTCCTGTAGATACGTAAATCTTTAAAATAAAATTTATTGTTTAACGAAAGATTGCTATCATGCGTCCTGTAGATACGTTAATCTTTAAATTAAAAATTCTTGCTTAACGAAAGATTGCTAACATGCGTCCTGTAGATACGTTAATCTTTTAAATAAAAATTATTGCTTAACGAAAGATTGCTAACATGCGTCCTGTAGATACGTTAATCTTTAAAATGAAAATTATTGTTTAACGAAAGATTGCTAACATGCGTCCTGTAGATACGTTAATCTTTAAAATAAAAATTATTGTTTAACGAAAGATTGCTAAAATGCGTCCTGTAGATACGTTAATCTTTAAAATAAAAATTATTGCTTAACGAAAGATTGCTAACATGCGTCCTGTAGATACGTTAATCTTTAAAATAAAAATTGTTGTTTAACGAAAGATTGCTAACATGCGTCCTGTAGATACGTTAATCTTAAAAATAAAAATTATTGTTTAACGAAAGATTGCTAACAAGCGTCCTGTAGATACGTTAATCTTTAAAATAAAAATTATTGCTTAACGAAAGATTGCTAACATGCGTCCTGTAGATACGTAAATCTTTAAAATAAAAATTATTGTTTAACGAAAGATTGCTATCATGCGTCCTGTAGATACGTTAATCTTTAAATTAAAAATTATTGCTTAACGAAAGATTGCTAACATGCGTCCTGTAGATACGTTAATCTTTAAAATAAAAATTAATGCTTAACGAAAGATTGCTAACATGCGTCCTGTAGATACGTCAATCTTTAAAATAAAAATTATTGTTTAACGAAAGATTGCTAACAGCTGTAGATACGTTAATCTTTAAAATAAAAATTTTTGTTTAACGAAAGATTGCTAACATGCGTCCTATAGATACGTTAATCTTTAAAATAAAAATTAATGCTATGCAAAAGATTGCTAACATGCGTCCTGTAGATACGTTAATCTTTAAAATAAAAATTATTGCTTAACGGAAGATTGCTAACATGCGTCCTGTAGATACGTTAATCTTTAAAATAAAAATTATTGTTTAACGAAAGATTGCTAACATGCGTCCTGTAGATACGTTAATCTTTAAAATAAAAATTATTGCTTAACGAAAGATTGCTAACATGCGTTCTGTAGATACGTTAGTCTTTAAAATAAAAATTATTGCTTAACGAAAAATTGCTAACATGCGTCCTGTAGATACGTTAATCTTTAAAATAAAATTTATTGCTTAACGAAAGATTGCTAACATGCGTCCTGTAGATACGTTAATCTTTAAAATAAAAATTATTGTTTAACGAAAGATTGCTAAGATGCGTCCTGTAGATACGTTAATCTTTAAAATAAAAATTTTTGTTTAACGAAAGATTGCTAACATGCGTCCTGTAGATACGTTAATCTTTAAAATAAAAATTCTTGCTTAACGAAAGATTGCTAACATGCGTCCTGTAGATACGTTAATCTTCAAAATAAAAATTATTGCTTAAAGAAAAATTGCTAACATGCGTCCTGTAGATACGTTAATCTTTAAAATAAAAATTATTGTTTAACGAAAGATTGCTAACATGCGTCCTGTAGATACGTTAATCTTTAAAATAAAAATTATTGCTTAAATAAAGATTGCTAACATGCGTCCTGTAGATACGTTAATCTTCAAAATAAAAATTATTGTTTAACGAAAGATTGCTAGCATGCGTCCTGTAGATACGTTAATCTTTAAAATAAAAATTATTGCTTAACGAAAGATTGCTAACATGCGTCCTGTAGATACGTTAATCTTTAAAATAAAAATTATTGCTTAAATAAAGATTGCTAACATGCGTCCTGTAGATACGTTAATCTTCAAAATAAAAATTATTGTTTAACGAAAGATTGCTAGCATGCGTCCTGTAGATACGTTAATCTTTAAAATAAAAATTATTGCTTAACGAAAGATTGCTAACATGCGTCCTGTAGATACGTTAATCTTAACAATAAAAACTATTGCTTAACGAAAGATTGCTAACATGCGTCCTATAGATACGTTAATCTTTAAAATAAAAATTATTGCTTATCGAAAGATTGCTAACATGCGTCCTGTAGATACGTTAATCTTTAAAAATAAAAATTATTGCTTAACAGAAGATTGCTAACATGCGTCCTGTAGATACGTTAATCTTTAAAATAAAAATTATTGTTTAACGAAAGATTGCTAACATGCGTCCTGTAGATACGTTAATCTTTAAAATAAAAAATTTTGCTTAACGAAAGATTGCTAACATGCGTCCTGTAGATACGTTAATCTTTAAAATAAAAATTATTGTTTAACGAAAGATTGCTAAAATGCGTCCTGTAGATACGTTAATATTTAAAATAAAAATTATTGCTTAACGAAAGATTGCTAACATGCGTCCTGTAGATCCGTTAATCTTTAAAATAAAATTTTTTGCTTAACGAAAGATTGCTAAAATGCGTCCTGTAGATACGTTAATCTTTAAAATAAAAATTATTGTTCAACGAAAGATTGCTAACATGCGTCCTGTAGATACGTTTATCTTTAAAATAAAAATTATTGCTTAAATAAAGATTGCTAACATGCGTCCTGTAGATACGGTAATCTTTAAAATAAAAATTATTGGTTAACGAAAGATTGCTAACATGCGCCCTGTAGATACGTTAATCTTTAAAATAAAAATTATTGCTTAACGAAAGATTGCTAACATGCGTCCTGTAGATACGTGAATCTTTAAAATAAAAATTATTGCTTAACGAAAGATTGCTAACATGCGTCCTGTAGATACGTTAATCTTTAAAATAAAAATTATTGCTTAACGAAAGATTGCTAACATGCGTCTTGTAGATACGTTAATCTTTCAATAAAAATTATTGCTTAACGAAAGATTGCTAACATGCGTCCTGTAGATACGTTAATCTTTAAAATAAAAAATATTACTTAACGAAATATTTCATAAGTAGACTTAGAAACTGTTCTACGATGTGTCTAGAAAATAAAAAAATAATCATAAAAAATTTCAAATTTTTGAAAAAAAACTTTGTTTTGTTTTATTACATTTAATTTGTTAATGTTATTAATGCTCCATAAACCTTAAAATGGAGTCCGAACGTTCAATGATTCGCCTCATACGAGCAATTTTGTTTAGTTTATGTTAGAAGTTGACGTTCGTTGAGTCATTTTATTTTTAACGAACCACTCTTCTCAATCTTTTTCTGCAGTTTATGATACTAAATGTCGCAATTTTTTCTTATTTAAGTTTTTTATCAGGTCTTCCAAGTCTTTTTTTCCTTGGGTCTCTTCTTAAAAAGGTGACCCGGCCTTAACTGGTGGGCTTCTTGACGGTAGCAGAATGGGAGCGAACAGCGTTGCCTCTTGAAAGTAACGAGTCTTGTCATAATTTGGTGAATTCCTTAACAAGATTTTTTCAGCTTTCAATTGCCTGAATTTCAGAGTGATTTCCTATTTTGAGAAAAGTATCAATTGTCACATTGAGAATCGATATAATTGACTCGCATCTATTCAAACGAGTTTCGTGCAAATCAGGTATATATGATCGAAAACAAGTTTGCGCGCAAAAACGATTGAGGGGTCAATCGTCAAGTCTTCGTCAATTTTACTCACTGAAGTTTTTGTCCAATTCAAACATCAGGTAGAGTTTGTGTTTTTTCGATTTGTATCAACTACCTTTTGATATTGTAATTTTCGCTTTTAGCATATCTTCAATTGTAGGGAAAACACCTTTGTTGTGATAGCAATGTAGAATATCTCTGGTTGCAGTCATGCTGTATTGATCTTAGATGACTTTCCAAGACGATGACTTGAAATATGGTAGGTGGAAGATATTGAAAGCGTTGTTTGGTCATTGTAAGTAATCCTTCTTCCCTTAACCAGTTTTGCCAGACATTGAATTTTTTTCGAGGTAATTGCCACTTCTCAGCTTAGCGAAAAAACTTCTACGAGAGCAGTTTTGTACAATCGAGCTTGTCCAGTCTCTCAAAATAATCATAAGGAAAAATCCTATAGTTCCATTTGTTTTTAAAGCTTTCAAAGCTCGAGTGTCCAAAATATTAAGTTTTCGAAGAAAGCGTGAAAATTGTTGGATTCTGGGACAATTTAGAGCCCGGTGACTGATAGTTCTTTTTTGTCGGTCCTATGTCTTGAGAGTATAGCCACCACTAACAAGATGCAAACACGTATTTGCATGTGTTTGGCATTCATCTCAATCATAACAAAAAACAAAAAAGATGCCCGCCTTAGCTCGCTTTCACCTGTCCGCATCAAAATGATCAATTTTTACTTATTTTTTTTCTTCAAAATTTTAATCAATGGTTATTAGTTTTAAATATGCCCATACACGTCCTGATTCAAATGGGCAGATTTGGACAGACTCATTACACCGTAAGCTAACAAAAAGCAGTAAGCAAGTTTCTGGCAGCTGATGCTTTAATAGCTAATCCTAATTTAGTTAGGAATTTAGGTTTTCAACTCGGTAATTTTTAGGACCAACCAGTAGAGAAAACCATTTGCGATGAAAGATGGGAATGTGTTGCGTTTTTGTGATGATTTCTGAAGACATCTGCAGCCTCGGAAACCAGAAAAAAAATAACAGCGTTTTTATGGTATTGCATGCAACATTCTGACGACTCAGTTTCGAAATCAATTTTTTATGGACAATTATGGACTTTTTATGGGGTTTCATGGATATAAAATATTATTTTGGTTGTTCTTGATCAGCCTCTATAAACTTCAAAAATAATCGATTACTTTCTCATCTTAATTTTTGTCAAATAAATAAATCCATTTTAAGCAGTTATAATCAATTAAAACGGATGATAATCATTGTTTCGTAATTTTTTTTGGAAAACTTTAATCACAGTTTACTCTCCCTGTTCCAACTTATGTATCTTGTCATCTCTCCAGCTATTACAGCCCCTCTTTTTACTTACACATTATCGCTTACATCCACCAGGTACCCTGTCACTTGTTTAAATGCAACCCCCCATCCCCCGCTTACACCCGCCTCAATCCCCCTCGTTATTCCCCCAACCCGTGTACAACCTCCCTCGTTGCGCTTTAACCCCATACACCCCCTCCTTTCCTCATTTACTGGTAGGGGCGGCAGTGGGGAGATTTGAAGGGTGTGTAAAAACGAAGGGGGGGGGGCTGGAGTGAATAGCAATCACCGAAAAATAGGGGGTGAAGGTCGGGGCGGTAGTATAGAGGGTAAACGTGGTACAGAGTAGGGCGCAAAAAGGAGGGTTGGTTTAACGGATTGGTGTGGAGGTAGGGTTCAACGCGCATTTAATGATAATGGTTTTGAATTGGATTTTAATGCTTTATAATGGATTTTAATGATTGTGTTTTTACGGAAGTAATCGATTATAACAGCAATACAATCGATCTCCTAGTCTAAATTTGCTACAATTTTTGATTATAGTGACAATATTTAAGACAGCATTTTTCGGTCATAATCGATTTTAATCAATGAGACTCCGGTGCGAGTAGCACAATTGAATTTTTTTTTCTAAAAAAAACACGCACTGCAAAATACGACTCAGTTTTACAAGTTTTACAAGCATTTCAAAAAGTAAAAAGTTTCAATGACTATTTTACCATTGATCTGGTTCGCAGAGAATTGTTGTCAAGCGTTTTTTAAATTTCAAACAAAACAAAGCTAAGTTGGGTTCTTATGTTTCCATATTTTTTAATTTCGTACCCGAGTGGAGAAACTCGACTTAGGTGTTGAATTGAAATGTTTGGGTTAAAGCCAAATCAAACGGAACTCAGTTTTGTTCAGCCCGGCACAAATTGACTATTTTCACATGAATTGGTCAGATAAACATAATAGACTACGATGGATTCTAGCGTGATATGTTTCGACTGCCACGGACTTAGGATAACTAAGTTTTTACTGACCTGGAAAAAACAAATGGTTTCACGTACACTATGATCTGGGAGGTGACCAGGGGGAGGGAGATGCGAAGACCAGCATGTATTAGGATTGGCCACAGCTCTGAAAGTCTCCTTGATCGTTTACTGTTCGTACCCGCACCGGAGTTCCATGGATAATAATCGATTATGCTGGAAAAATGTTGTCTAAAATGTTGTCATTAGAATCCATTATTGTGGCAAATTTAGACCACGTAATCGATTATATTGTCATTATAATAGATTTTTTTTTCTCGTAAACACACAACCCATTAAAATCCATTATAATGCATTATAATCCATTTGAAATCCATTATAATGGATTATAAACCATTGAAAATTCATTATAATTGATTATAGCGGATTATAATCTATACATTTTTTGCAAAATCATTTGCAAAACTTGCAACGTTTCTGCATTAATACCCCCACCCCCTCAGTCCATTTTGCTCCCCATCAGTCCGCATTTGCCCAAACCTCTCCCCCAGTAAACGGGGGGTTTAACTTAGATGAGGGGGGGGGGGTTGATTGAGGAGGGGTAAACTGGCGGTTGTGGTAAACTGGCAGGGAGGTGGGGGATGGGGGGGGGTTGGTCAGGGGGGAGCTGTAAACAGAGAGGTAAACGGCGGGGGATGTAAGCAGGGGGATGTAAAAACCATAAAAACTTTTAGATTGTGTTCTTATAGTATGCCAAGATAATTATATACTTAATATTCTGTGACTCAAACTACAGTCGATATATCGCTGTTACTGTTTCTTAGTAATGTCATTTCACAGCCTTAATAGTGTTTTGTTTTTGGGAAGTGAATCAAATAAAATCGACACATCGCTGTACCCGTTTTTTGGGAATTCGTTTTTAGAGCATGATTAGTGATTTGTTATTGGGAAATTACTCAAACTAAAATCGAAATATCGCTGTATCCGTTTTTCGATAATTTGGCTTCAAAGCATTAAGAACGATTTGTTATTGGGAACTGACTCAAAGCAAAATCGATATATCGTTGCACCCGTTTTTTGCAAAATCCATTTCAAAGCATTATTAGTGACCTGTGAATGAGAACTGACTCAAACTAAAGTCGATGTATCGTTGTAACCGTTTTTTGGAAATTCCATTCAAAGCATTAATAGTGACTTATTATTGGAACTTGACTCAAACTACAGTCGATAAATCGCATTACCGTTTTTGATGAATACTGTTTCAAAGCATTGAATGTAATTCTTTTTTTTGGAATTCACTCAAACTAAGGTCGGTGATTGATTTTTTGTGAACTCCATTTCAAAGAAAATTTAGTGACTTTTTATTGGGAACTGACTCAAACTAAAGACGATATATCGCTATCACCGTTTTTTGGAGATTCAATATCAAAGCCCTAAGAGTGACTTGTTCTGAGAAACTGAATCAAACTACGGTCGATATATCGCTCTGACAAAGCATTAATACTTACTTATTTTAAGGAAGTGAATCAAATAAAATCGACATTTCGCAGCGCCGTTATTTGGGAATTCCATTTTAAAGCGTTAATTTTGACTTGTTCAAGGGAACTGACCCAAACTAAAATCGATATTATCATTCTACCCGTATTTGGGAATTCGTTTTTGGGAATTGTGACTTGTTTTTAGGAACTGACTCAAACCAAAGTCGACATATCGTTGTAACCGTTTTTTGGAAACTCTATTTCAAAGCAATAATAGTAACTTAATCTACGGAACTGACTCAAACTAAAGAAATATATATCGCTTTAACCACTTTTTGGAAATCCGATTCAAAGTTTTTATTGGAAACTGACTCAAACTAAAGTCGATTTGTCGCTGTAAACGTTTTTTGGCAATTTCATTTCAAAGCATTAATAGTGACTTGTTCAAACTTTTCGGGGATTCTTTTTTGAAGCGTTAATTGTGACTTGTTCCAGGGTCAAGGGAACTAACTCAAACTAAAATCGATTTATCATTGTATCCGTTTTTTTGGAATTTAAATTCATAGCTTTATGAGTGACTTCTTATTGGGAATTGACTCAAACCAAAGTCAATATATCTTTGTAATCGTTTTTTGGGAGTTCCATTTCAAAACATAATTAGTGAGCTGGTATTGGGAACTGATTCAAATTAAAGTCGATTTACCGTTGTAACCGTCTTTTGAAAATTCCATTTTAAAACAAAAATAGTGTTTTGTTAGTGAAAAATGATTCGAGTAACAGTCGGTATTTTGCATTACGTTTTTTGTGAATACTATTTCAAAGCAATAAATGAGTTTTTTTTCTAGGGCACTGACTCAAACAAAGGTCAATCTATCGCTGTGATCGTTTTTTGTGAATAATATTTCAAAGCATTAATTGGGTCTTTTCTAGGCAACTGACTCAAACTAAAATCGAAATATCATTCTACCCGTTTTTGGGAATTCCACTCCATAGCATTATTAGTGACTTGTTTTTAGGAACTGACTCAAACCAAAATCGATATATCGTTGTAACCGTTTTTTGGAAACTCTATTTTAAAGCAATAATAGTAACTTGTTCTAGGGAACTGACTCAAACTAAAGTAATATATATCGCTTTAACCACTTTTTGGAAATCCCATTCTAAGCATTAATAGCGACTTGTTATTGGGAACTGACTCAAACTTAAGTCGATTTGTCGCTGTAAACGTTTTTTGGCAAATTCATTTCAAAGCATGAATAGTGACTTGTTCAAGGGAACTGACTCAATTTGAAGTCAATATGTCGCTGCAACCCTTTTTGGGAATTCCATTTTAAAGCTATAATATCTTTTTGTTTTTGGGAAGTGTTTCAAATAAAATCGACACATCGCTGTAACCGCTTTTTTGTGAACTCCATGTCAAGCAATTTTAGTGAATTGTTATTTGGAACTTACTCAAACTAAAGCCGATATATCACTATCACAGTTTTTGGAGATTCCATATCAAAGAATCAATAGTGACTTGTTCTAAGAAACTGACTCAAACTAAGGTCGAAATATCGCTGTGACAAAGCATTAAAACTTATTTTTAGGAAGTGAATCAAATAAAATCGACACATCGCAGTACCATTTTTTGCGAACTGTTTTTTGAAGCGTTAATTGTCACTTGTTCCAGGGTCAAGGGAACTGACTCAAACTAAAATCGATTTATCATTGTACCTGTTTTTGAAAATTTCATTTCATAGCTTTATTAGTGACTTGTTATTGGGAATTGACTCAAACAAAAGTCAAATATCTTTGTAACCGTTTTTTGGGAACTCCATTTCAAAGCATAATTAGTGTTTTGTTAGTGAAAAAATGACTCGAACTACAGTTTGTATATTACATTACCGTTTTTTGTGAATACTATTTCAAATCATTAATTGGGTCTTTTCTGGGCAACTGACTCAAACTAAGGTCGATATATCGTTGTAACCGTTTTTTGGAATCTCCATTTTAAAGCAATAATAGTAACTTGCTCTAGGGAAATGATTCAAACTAAAATCGATTTATCGCTATCACCGTTTTTTGGGAGAGTCCATATCAAAGGAAGTGAACCAAATAAAATCGACATTTCGCAGTGCCGTTATTTGGGAATTCCATTTTAAAGCTTTGATTCTGACTTTTTCAAGGGAACTGACTCAAACTAAAATCGATATATCATTCTACCCGTTTTTGGGAATTCGTTTTTGGGAATTGTGACTTGTTTTTAGGAACTGACTCAAACCAAAGTCGACATATCGTCGTAACCGTTTTTTGGAAACTCTAATTCAAAGCAATAATAGTAACTTGTTCTACGGAACTGACTCAAAATAAAGAAACATATATCGCTTTAACCACTTTTTGGAAATCCAATTCAAAGCCTTAATAGCGACTTGTTATTGGGAACTGACTCAAACTAAAGTCGATTTGTCGCTGTAAACGTTTTTTGGCAAATTCATTTCAAAGCATGAATAGTGACTTGTTCAAGGGAACTGACTCAATTTGAAGTCAATATGTCGCTGCAACCGTTTTTGGGAATTCCATTTCAAAGCTATAATATCGTTTTGTTTTTGGGAAGTGTTTCAAATAAAATCGACACATCGCTGTAACCGCTTTTTTGTGAACTCCATGTCAAAGCAATTTTAGTGAATTGTTGTTTGGAACTTACTCAAACTAAAGCCGATATATCACTATCACAGTTTTTGGAGATTCCATATCAAATAATCAATAGTGACTTGTTCTAAGAAACTGACTCAAACTAAGGTCGAAATATCCCAGTGACAAAGCATTAAAACTTATTTTTAGGAAGTGAATCAAATAAAATCGACACATCGCAGTACCATTTTTTGCGAACTGTTTTTTGAAGCGTTAATTGTCATTTGTTCCAGGCTCAAGGGAACTGACTCAAACCAAAATCGATTTATCATTGTACCCGTTTTTTGAAAATTTCATTTCATAGCTTTTTTAGTGACTTGTTATTGGGAATTGACTCAAACAAAAGTCAAATATCTTTGTAACCGTTTTTGGGAACTCCATTTCAAAGCATAATTAGTGACCTGGTATTGGGTGGGAACTGATTCAAATTAAAGTCGATTAACTGTTGTAATCGTCTTTTGAAAATTCCATTTTAAAGCAAAAATAGTGTTTTGTTAGTAAAAAAAATGACTCAAACTACAGTCGATATATCGCATTACCGTTTTTTATGAATACTATTTCAACGCATTAATCGTGTCTTTTTCTAGGAAACTGACTAAAACAAAGGTCATTCTATCGCTGTGACCGTTTTTTGTGGATAATGTTTTAAAGCATTAATTGGGTCTTTTCTAGGCAACTGACTCAAACTAAGGTCAATATATCGTTGTAACCGTTTTTTGGAAACTCCAATTCAAGGCAAAAATAGTACCTTGTTCAAGGGAACTGACTCAATTTGAAGTCAATATGTCGCTGCAACCGTTTTTGGGAATTCAATTTCAAAGCTATAATATCGTTTTTTTTGGGAAGTGTTTCAAATAAAATCGACACATCGCTGTAACCGCTTTTTTGTGAACTCCATGTCAAAGCAATTTTAGTGAATTGTTATTTGGAACTTCCTCAAACTAAAGCCGATATATCACTATCACAGTTTTTGGAGATTCCATATCAAAGAATCAATAGTGACTTGTTCTAAGAAACTGACTCAAACTAAGGTCGAAATATCGCTGTGACAAAGCATTAAAACTTATTTTTAGGAAGTGAATCAAATAAAATCGACACATCGCAGTACCATTTTTTGCGAACTGTTTTTTGAAGCGCTAATTGTCACTTCTTCCAGGGTCAAGGGAACTGACTCAAACTAAAATCGATTTATCATTGTATCCGTTTTTTGAAAATTTCATTTCATAGCTTTATTAGTGACTTGTTATTGGGAATTGACTCAAACAAAAGTCAAATATCTTTGTAACCGTTTTTGGGAACTCCATTTCAAAGCATAATTAGTGACCTGGTATTGGGTGGGAACTGATTCAAATCAAAGTCGATTTACCGTTGTAACCGTCTTTTGAAAATTCCATTTTAAAGCAAAAATAGTGTTTTGTTAGTAAAAAAAAATGACTCAAACTACAGTCGATATATCGCATTACCGTTTTTTATGAATACTATTTCAAAGCATTAATTGTGTCTTTTTCTAGGAAACTGACTAAAACAAAGGTCATTCTATCGCTGTGACCGTTTTTTGTGGATAATATTTTAAAGCATTAATTGGGTCTTTTCTAGGCAACTGACTCAAACTAAGGTCAATATATCGTTGTAACCGTTTTTTGGAAACTCTAATTCAAGGCAAAAATAGTACCTTGTTCAAGGGAACTGACTCACTTTGAAGTCAATATGTCGCTGCAACCGTTTTTGGGAATTCCATTTCAAAGCTATACTATCGTTTTTTTCAAATAAAATCGACACATCGCTGTAACCGCTTTTTTGTGAACTCCATGTCAAAGCAATTTTAGTGAATTGTTATTAGGAACTTCCTCAAACTAAAGCCGATATATCACTATCACAGTTTTTGGAGATTCCATCTCAAAGAATCAAGTGTGACTTGTTCTAAGAAACTGACTCAAACTAAGGTCGAAATATCGCTGTGACAAAGCATTAAAACTTATTTTTAGGAAGTGAATCAAATAAAATCGACACATCGCAGTACCATTTTTTGCGAATTGTTTTTTGAAGCGTTAATTGTCACTTGTTCCAGGGTCAAGGGAACTGACTCAAACTAAAATCGATTTATCATTGTACCCGTTTTTTGAAAATTTCATTTCATAGCTTTATTAGTGACTTGTTATTGTGAACCTGAACTCATAAATCTTGATGAGTATCTGACTAGTATTGCGGTTCTAACCCGCAATTTGTATTATTTTTGATTATTTTCCACTAATTTAAATCATTTTCTGTTAATATTGACTTCGATTTTGTGAGAAAGGCATTTAGCCAATAGGAACGCTTAGCAATTTTGATTGGTTGAAATTTTTCAAGCATTCGGTCCTTCAAGCATGAAACCCTCCCCAGATTCTTGGACAGTTTAAAGGCTGTAGATTTATTAGATTTTTCGATCATTCATTGCTATGTAATGAGAATAGCCCCCCTTAGCAACTTTAAATGACTCAAAGTTGCATATGAAGTGTTTATGGCTCAGTTTTATCAAACAACCAGCCCGCTTCAGTAAATTATCACATGCATTCCTTTATATAACCAATATTTACAGATTTACAGATTTACCAAAATTTTAAACTCTTTTGTTCGCAGATTTTGTATTCAATGTCTATATAAGTACATAAAACCAATCCAAAAAGCTACTGATTGAACTTCAGCGAAAGCAAGAACCTGAAAAAAAAGTAGCATAGCAAGGTGTTTTCACGCAGCTGATGCTTCAATAACTAATTCATATTTAATTAGAAGTTTCGGTTCTCGTCTCGATCCTACTTGGACCACCAGCAAAAATTGGCATCTGCAGAGTAATATGCATGCGGTGAGTGTATGATTTTATGAAAAAAAACCTGCTGCTTT
>NC_087064.1:15191822-15316714 GCF_963678635.1 Symsagittifera roscoffensis
AGTTACGAAATCAATTTTTTTATGGACAAATATGGAATTTTTATGGGGTTTCATGGATATAAAAAATTATTTGGTTGTTCTTGATCAGCGCCTGTAAACTTCAAAAATAATCGATTACTTTCTCATCTTAATTTTTGTCAAATAAATAAATCTATTTTAAGCAGTTATAATCAATTAAAACGATGATAATCATTGTTTCGTAATTTTTTTGGTAAATTTTAATCACAGTTTACTCTCCCTGCTCCAACTTATGTATCTTGTCATCTCTCCAGCTATTACAGCCCCTCTTTTTACTTACACTTTATCGCTTACATCCACCAGGTACCCTGTCACTTGTTTAAATGCAACACCCGCCTCAATCCCCCCTTGTTATTCCCCCAACCCGTGTACAACCTCCTTCGTCGCGCTTTAACCCCATACACCCCTCCTTTCCTCATTTACTGGTAGGGGCGGCAGTGGGGAGATTTGAAGGGTGTGTAAAAACGAGGGGGGGGGCTGGAGTGAATAGCAATCACCGAAAAATAGGAGGTGAAGGTGGGGGCGGTAATATAGAGGGTAAACGTGGTAAAGAGTAGGGCGCAAAAAGGGGGTTGGTTGAACGGATTGGTGTGGGGGTAGGGTTCAACGCGCATTGAATGATAATGGTTTTGAATTGGATTTTAATGCTTTATAATGGATTTTAATGATTGTGTTTTTACGGAAGTAATCGATTATAACAGCAATACAATCGATCTCCTAGTCTAAATTTGCTACAATTTTTGTTTATAGTGACAATATTTAAGACAGCATTTTTCGGTCATAATCGATTTTAATCAATGAGACTCCGGTGCGAGTAGCACAATTGAATTTTTTTTTCTAAAAAAACACGCACTGCAAAATACGACTCAGTTTTACAAGTTAAGCATTTCAAAAAGTAAAAAGTTTCAATGACTATTTTACCATTGATCTGGTAGGCAGAGAATTGTTGTCAAGCGTTTTTTAAATTTCAATCAATACAAAGCTAAGTTGGGTTCTTATGTTCCATATTTTTTAATTTCGTACCCGAGTGGAGAAACTCGACTTAGGTGTTGAACTGAAATGTTTGGGTTAAAGCCAAATCAAACGGAACTCAGTTTTGTTCAGCCCGACGCAAATTGACTATTTTCACATGAAACTGGTCAGATAAACATAATAGACTACGATGAATTCTAGCGTGATATGTTTCGACTGCCACGGACTTAGGATAACTAAGTTTTTACTGACCTGGAAAAAACAAATGTTTCACGTAAACTATGATCTGGGAGGTGACCAGGGGGAGGAAGATGCAAAGACCCGCATGTATTAGATTGGCCACAGCTCTGAAAGTCTCCTTGACCGTTTACTGTTCGTACCCGCACCGGAGTTCATGGATAATAATCGATTATAATGGAAAAATGTTGTCTAAAATGTTGTCATTAGAATCCATTATTGTGGCAAATTTTAGACCACGTAATCGATTATATTGTCATTATAATCGATTTTTTTTTCGTAAACACACAATCCATTAAAATCCATTATAATGGATTATAATCCATTTAAAGTCCATTATAATGGATTATAAACCATTGAAAAATCATTATAATTGATTATAACGGATTATAATCTATACATTTTTTGCAAATCATTTGCAAAACTTGCAACATTTCTGCGTTACTGTTCCCCCCCCTCAGTCCACTTTGCTCCCCATCAGTCCGCAATTGCCCAAACCCCTCCCCCCAACAAACGGGGGGGGTTAGGGTTAGGGTTAAGTGAAGGGGGGGGGGTTAATTGAGGAGGGGTAAACTGGGGGGGGGGGGGTTAGGGTTAGGGTTAGGGTTAGGGTTAGGGTTAGGGTTAGGGTTAGGGTTAGGGGGGGGGGGTGGGGGGGGGGGGGGGGTAGCTGTAAACAGAAAGTTAAAACGGTGGGGGGATGTAAGCCGGGGGATGTAAAAACCATAAAAATTTTTAGATTGTGTTCTTATAGTATGCCAAGATAATTATATACTTAACATTCTGTGACTCAAACTACAGTCGATATATCGCTGTTACTGTTTCTAAGTAATGTCATTTCACAGCCTTAATAGTGTTTTGTTTTTGGGAAGTGAATCAATAAAATCGACACATCGCTGTACCCGTTTTTTGGGGAATTTGTTTTTAGAGCATGATTAGTGATTTGTTATTGGGAACTGACTCAATCTAAAAACGAAATATAGCTGTAACCGTTTTCCGATAATTTGGTTTCAAAGCATTAAGAACGATTTGTTATTGGGAATTGACTCAAAGCAAAATCGATATATCGTTGCACCCGTTTTTTGGAAAAAAACCATTTCAAAGCATTATTAGTGACCTGTGAATGAGAACTGACTCGAACTAAAGTCGATGTATCGTTGTAACCTTTTTTTTGGAAATTCCATTTCAAAGCATTAAAAGTGACTTATTATTGGAATTTGACTCAAACTACAGTCGATAAATCGCATTACCGTTTTTTGTGAATACTGTTTCAAAGCATTGAATGTAATTCTTTTTTGGGAATTCAATCAAACTAAGGTCGGTGATTGCTTTTTTGTGAACTCCATTTCAAAAAAACTTAGTGACTTTTTATTGGGAACTGACTCAAACTAAAGCCGATATATCGCTATCACCGCTTTTGGAGATTCAATATCAAAGCCCTAAGAGTGACTTGTTCTAAGAAACTGACTCAAACTAAGGTCGATATTTCGCTCTGACAAAGCATTAATACTTACTTATTTTGAGGAAGTGAATAAAAAAAAATCGACACGCCGCTGTGCCGTTATTTGGAATTCCATTTAAAAATTTTAATTGTGACTTGTTCCAGGTGACTGACTCAAACTAAAATCGATATATCATTGTACCTATTTTTGGGAACTCCACTTCATAGCATTATTAGTGACTTGTTTTTAGGAACTGAATCAAACCAAAGTCGACATATCGTTGTAACCGTTTTTTGGAAACTCTATTTCGAAGCAATAATAGTAACTTGTTCTAGGGAACTGACTCAAACTAAAAAAATATATATCGCTTTATTCACTTTTTGGAAATCCAATTCAAAGTTGTTACTGTGAACTGATTCAAACTAAAGTCGATTTGACGCTGTAAAGGTTTTTTGGCAATTTCATTTCAAAGCATTAATAGTGACTTGTTCAAATTTTTTGTGGATTCTTTTTTGAAGCGTTAATTGTGACTTGTTCCAGGGTCAAGGGAACTGACTCAAACAAAAATCGATTTATCATTGTATCCGTTTTTTTGGAATTTCAATTCATAGCTTTATTAGTGACTTGTTATTGGGAATTGACTCAAACTAAAGTCATAGAGATTTCATACAATTTTCTGTACATGGGGAATTGTATGGAACTGTATGGCACGAAATTTTTCAATAATGGAAATTGCATGATAAGAAGTTTTGGTCAATACAGATTATTCTGCAGGTGTTATATAGACTGCTACATCATAACTTGTTAAAAAATTCTTGATACACATTTTAAGAAAATCGGAACATTTTAGGAACTGTTTCAAACTTCAGCAAAATGAAAATTTCTTAGTCGTTCTCCCTACGCCATTTCCTCCGTAGATTGAAAAAAGCATAAGCTGCCCGTATTCAGAAGGAGTGAAAAAAGTTCATGCATCTTCTTCGATATAAGTAGTTGATGTTAGGGCTGCGAATGAAATGGGGTACAGAGCTGCAGTCAATAGACTATATATAAAAACTTAGAACAGGATTTTCCATGAATTCGAATAGGATAAAGATTTCTTCATTGAAAACATACAAGGTTTCAGATAGTAATTTTTTTGTTTTCGGCGCCCAAATTTTCTTTGTGTATATATAGATAATTCTGGAGCAAAATCTGTCGAAATTAGTAGGGACTTCAATTTTTCAGATGTGAAGCTGACGATTAGAAATTTTAATGTTTCACTTTGCGCTCAACTGTAAGAAAAAATATACAAAGTTCTGTTTTTTGGAGATTCTTAAGCAAAAATTTCTTTGAAATTTTTTTTTTGCGAAATCAGGGAATGCATCATTTAATTGTATAGAATTAATCATATATAATGTGAAAAAAATTAAATGAATACTTCAATGTGATTAATCGCTATCATATTATGGCAATGATTACGATTTGATTAGTTTTCTTACCTTCAATCAGTAGCGGATTTAAGGGGGGAGGCGGACGCCCCCTCAGAGATTCGAACCCCTGCCGACCCAAAGGGTCCCCCTTGTACTATTTTCAGATATCAGTTTTTGGCTGATGGACCCTAAAATTGTTCTAAAGGCGCCTTCGGCGCCAGAATATACTAATGTTGAGGGGGGGGCCAAAAAACGCGGTTTTGGGTCAAAATGTTCCAAAAAAAGACCCTACAAAACCCTTTTTTGGCCAGTTTTTTTTTTAATTTGCTTGCGCCGCAGAAAATTTGGTCATAAGGGTGTCTTTATAGTGATTTGGTAGAGCTCAGAAAGTCAATTTAGTCGACCCAAAAAAAAAAAAAGTTGACAAAACTTTCAGTTTTTTTGAACATGCGCCCCCCCCCCCCTCGAGAAAATCCTAGATCCGCCCCTGCCTTCAACAAATGCTTTGGTGTTTCTTTTCACTCAAAGCTTAAATTTTGAAAAACTAGTTTATGTTAGGTTTTAATTTTTTTTCTAGTGCACATTAGTGAACAACAGCTAAATGTGCCAAAGCTTATGCTGAAACCTAATTGTACCATTGTTCTTGCGAACTGATTAAATTGAAGATTATTCTTAAGATTAATTTTGAGATAACATACATATTCTTTTATAAATTATTCCGCAGATATTATGAAAATTGCTGGCTACATCACAACTTGTTCAAAAATTTTTATCGTGAATTACAATTTCAGAAAATCTGAACAGCAAATGTTTCAAAATTTATGAAATTTGATTGTTTCTTCCGTCACCTATCAAAAACCATTTCTTCAGTGACTTGATCCAAAAAAAATTGGAACAAATTTTTTCCATTAGGTCTCGAAATTACCTCAAAAACAAGTCTCAAACTTTCCTCATTAATTTTTGGACTATGATTTTGCTAACATGCATCCTGTAGATACGTTAATCTTTAAGATAAAAGTTATTGTTTAAGGAAAGTTTTCATAAGTAGACTTAGAAACTGTTCTATGATGTGTCTAGCTTTCCCTTTTCAATTGTGAACTTCATCCAAAGAAACAGTTGCTCTTCAAATCTATCTGTCTCAATTTAGGTTCTCATTACTCGTCCTGCTTTGAAAAGTTATCTGCAAAAACAGCCCGTGTTCAGAAGGAGTGAAAAAGGCTTACGCTTTTTTTTCGATATAAGTAATTATCATGTTAGTGCTGACCTAGGGGGTACCTGTTGACCTCAACGTACTACATTGGCGAATAAAGACGCAGTTTGTAGACTATAAACACGTATAGGGAACAGAATTGTGCGTGAATTGGGATAGGGTATAAATTTCTCCATTGAAAAAGATACAAGGTTTCAGATGATTTGGTTACAGATTTCAGATAAGTTTCATGCTTTCGGTGCATGAAGCTTATCAGGATAATTTCAAAGCGTTTATAACAAGAATTCTGGAGCAAAATTCTGTCAAACTAAAAGATAAGGTGTTTACTGTTTTCAGATGTGAAACAGGGGAAAATTGTAGGTGTCAGTTTGTGTTTCGTAGGCAAATTTTGAAAAGCATTTCGATTTGCGTTAGCTAATTTATCTGCTCGAAACCAAAACTTCCCAGTTTCAACGAGACGATTTTTTTGTAATTTTTGACACATTTTTGCATAGCTTTAATTGTGGGGAAAACAGCTTTGTTGTTATAAAAATGTAGAATATCTCTGAGTGCCGTCATGCTGTCAGAGATTGCTCTGAGATGCTTTTCAAAGAAGAAAACTCGGAATCCTGTGGCTGGAAGATATTGAAAGCGTAGTTTGCTCAGTGCATGTAATCGTTCCTCCCTTAACCAGTTTTTGCCAGTAATTGATTTTTTTTCGAGGAAATTGCTATTTCTCAGCTTAGCGAAAAAGTTTCGAAGAGGGCAGTTTTGTACAATCGAGCTTGCCCGGTCTCTCAGGTTAATCAAAGAAAAATCTTTAATTTCATTTGTTTTTAAGGCTTTCAAAGCTCGAGTGCCCAAAATGTTCCAAAGTTTTCGAAGAAAGCGTGAAAATTGTTGGATTCTGGGACAATTTAGAGCCCGGTGACTGATTGTTTTTTTTTGTCGGTCCTATGTCTTGAGAGTATAGCCACCACTAACAAGATGCAAACACGTATTTGCATGTGTTTGGCATTCATCTCAATCATAACAAAAAACAAAAAAGAAGCCCGCCTTAGCTCGCTTTCACCTGTTCGCATTGAAATGATCAGTTTTAACTAATTTTTTTTTCAAATCAATGGCTATTAGTTTTAAATATGCCCATACGCCTCCTGATTCAAATGAGCAGATTTGGACAGACTCATTACACCGTAAGCCAACAAAAAGCAGCAAGCAAGTTTCTGGCAGCTGATGCTTTAATAACTAATCCTAATTTAGTTAGGAATTTAGGTTTTCAACTCGGTAATTTTTAGGACAACCAGTAGAGAAAAACATTTGCGATGAAAGATGGGAATGTGTTGCGTTTTTGTGATGATTTCTGAAGACATCTGCAGCCTCGGAAACCAGGAAAAAAATAACAGCGTTTTTATGGTATTGCATGCAACATTCTGACGACTCAGTTTCGAAATCAATTTTTTTATGGACAATTATGGACTTTTTATGGGGTTTCATGGATATAAAATATTATTTTGGTTGTTCTTGATCAGCCTCTATAAATTTTAAAAATAATCGATTACTTTCTCATGTTAATTTTTGTCAAATAAATAAATCCATTTTAAGCAGTTATAATCAATTAAAACGGATGATAATCATTGTTTCGTAATTGTTTTTTGGAAAACTTTAATCACAGTTTACTCTCCCTGTTCCAACTTATGTATCTTGTCATCTCTCCAGCTATTACAGCCCCTCTTTTTACTTACACTTTATCGCTTACATCCACCAGGTACCCTGTCACTTGTTTAAATGCAACCCCCCCCCCTTCCCCCGCTTACACCCGCCTCAATCCCCCTCGTTATTCCCCCAACCCGTGTACAACCTCCTTCGTCGCGCTTTAACCCCATACACCCCTCCTTTCCTCATTTACTGGTAGGGGTGGCAGTGGGGAGATTTGAAGGGTGTGTAAAAACGAGGGGGGGGGGGCTGGAGTGAATAGCAATCACCGAAAAATAGGAGGTGAAGGTGGGGGCGGTAATATAGAGGGTAAACGTGGTAAAGAGTAGGGCGCAAAAAGGGGGGTTGGTTGAACGGATTGGTGTGGGGGTAGGGTTCAACGCGCATTGAATGATAATGGTTTTGAATTGGATTTTAATGCTTTATAATGGATTTTAATGATTGTGTTTTTACGGAAGTAATCGATTATAACAGCAATACAATCGATCTCCTAGTCTAAATTTGCTACAATTTTTGATTATAGTGACAATATTTAAGACAGCATTTTTCGGTCATAATCGATTTTAATCAATGAGACTCCGGTGCGAGTAGCACAATTGAATTTTTTTTTTAAAAAAAACTCGCACTGCAAAATACGCCTCAGTTTTACAAGTTAAGCATTTCAAAAAGTAAAAAGTGGTCAGGGGGGAGCTGTAAACAGAGAGGTAAACGGCGGGGGATGTAAGCAGGGGGATGTAAAAACCATAAAAATTTTTAGATTGTGTTCTTATAGTATGCCAAGATAATTATATACTTAATATTCTGTGACTCAAACTACAGTCGATATATCGCTGTTACTGTTTCTTAGTAATGTCATTTCACAGCCTTAATAGTGTTTTGTTTTTGGGAAGTGAATCAAATAAAATCGACACATCGCTGTACCCGTTTTTTGGGAATTCGTTTTTAGAGCATGATTAGTGATTTGTTATTGGGAATTGACTCAAACTGAAATCGAAATATCGCTGTATCCGTTTTTCGATAATTTGGCTTCAAAGCATTAAAAACGATTTGTTATTGGGAACTGACTCAAAGCAAAATCGATATATCGTTGCACCCGTTTTTTGGAAAATCCATTTCAAAGCATTATTAGTGACCTGTGAATGAGAACTGACTCAAACTAAAGTCGCTGTATCGTTGTAACCGTTTTTTGGAAATTCCATTTCAAAGCATTAATAGTGACTTATTATTGGAACTTGACTCAAACTACAGTCGATAAATTGCATTACCGTTTTTGATGAATACTGTTTCAAAGCATTGAATGTAATTCTTTTTTTGGAATTCACTCAAACTAAGGTCGGTGATTGCTTTTTTGTGAACTCCATTTCAAAGAAAATTTAGTGACTTTTTATTGGGAACTGACTCAAACTAAAGACGATATATCGCTATCACCGTTTTTTGGAGATTCAATATCAAAGCCCTAAGAGTGACTTGTTCTGAGAAACTGAATCAAACTAAGGTCGATATATCGCTCTGACAAAGCATTAATACTTACTTAATTTAAGGAAGTGAATCAAATAAAATCGACATTTCGCAGTCCCGTTATTTGGGAATTCCATTTTAAAGCGTTAATTCTGACTTGTTCAAGGGAACTGACTCAAACTAAAATCGATATATCATTCTACCCGTTTTTGGGAATTCGTTTTTAGGAATTGTGACTTGTTTTTAGGAACTGACTCAAACCAAAGTCGACATATCGTTGTAACCGTTTTTTGGAAACTCTATTTTAAAGCAATATTAGTAACTTGTTCTTCGGAACTGACTCAAACTAAAGAAATATATATCACTTTAACCACTTTTTGGAAATCCGATTCACAGTTTTTATTGGAAACTGACTCAAACTAAAGTCGATTTGTCGCTGTAAACGTTTTTTGGCAATTTCATTTCAAAGCATTAATAGTGACTTGTTTAAATTTTTCGGGGATTCTTTTTTGAAGCGTTAATTGTGACTTGTTCCAGGGTCAAGGGAACTGACTCAAACAAAAATCGATTTATCATTGTATCCGTTTTTTTGGAATTTC
Organism: Symsagittifera roscoffensis; assembly: GCF_963678635.1. Classification (NCBI taxonomy): domain Eukaryota; kingdom Metazoa; phylum Xenacoelomorpha; order Acoela; family Convolutidae; genus Symsagittifera; species Symsagittifera roscoffensis. The sequence goes on from NC_087064.1 coordinate 15,200,860, forward strand.
AATTCATAGCTTTATTAGTGACTTCTTATTGGGAATTGACTCAAACTAAAGTCAATATATCTTTGTAATCGTTTTTGGGAGTTCCATTTCAAAACATAAATAGTGAGCTGGTATTGGGAACTGATTCACATTAAAGTCGATTTACCGTTGTAACCGTCTTTTGAAAATTCCATTTTAAAACAAAAATAGTGTTTTGTTAGTGAAAAAATGATTCGAGTAACAGTCGGTATTTTGCATTACCGTTTTTTGTGAATACTATTTCAAAGCATTAAATGAGTCTTTTTCTAGGGCACTGACTCAAACAAAGGTCAATCTATCGCTGTGATCGTTTTTTGTGAATAATATTTCAAAGCATTAATTGGGTCTTTTCTAGGCAACTGACTCAAACTAAAATCGATATATAATTCTACCCGTTTTTGGGAATTCTACTTCATAGCATTATTAGTGACTTGTTTTTAGGAACTGACTCAAACCAAAGTCGATATATCGTTGTAACCGTGTTTTGGAAACTCTATTTTAAAGCAATAATAGTAACTTGTTCTAGGGAACTGACTCAAACAAAAGAAAAAAATATCGCTCTAACCACTTTTTGGAAAACCAATTCAAAGTTGTTATTGGGAACTGACTCAAAATAAAATCGATTTGTCGCTGTTAACGTTTTTTGGCAATTTCATTTCTAAGCATTAATAGTGACTTGTTCAAAGTTTTTGGGGATTCTTTTTTGAAGCGTTAATTGTGACTTGTTCCAGGGTCAAGGGAACTGACTCAATCTAAAATCGATTTATCATTGTATCCGTTTTTTGGGAATTTCATTTCATTTATTAGTGACTTGTTATTGGGAATTCACTCAAACAAAAGTCAAATATCTTTGTAACCGTTTTTTGGGAACTCCATTTCAAAGCATAATTAGTGACCTGGTATTGGGAACTGATTCAAATTAAAGTCGATTTACCGTTGTAACCGTCTTTTGAAAATTTTATTTTAAAGCAAAAATAGTGTTTTGTTAGTAAAAAAAAATGAATCAAACTACAGTCGATATATCGCATTACCGTTTCTTATGAATAATCTTTCAAAGCATTAATTGTGTCTTTTTCTAGGAAACTGACTAAAACAAAGGTCAATCTATCGCTGTGACCGTTTTTTGGAATCTCCATTTTAAAGCAATAATAGTAACTTGCTCTAGGGAACTGACTCAAACTAAAATCGATTTATCGCTATCACCGTTTTTTGGAGAGTCCATATCAAAGCTTTAATAATGACTTGTTATTTAGATCTGACTCAAACTAAAGTCGATATATCGCTATAATCTTGTTTTGGAAATTCCATTTCTAAGCAATAATATTGACTTGTTATTGGGAACTTACTTAAGCTATTAAGCTAAAGTCAATAAATCGATGTATCCAACTTTCGGAACTTCCATTTCATAGCTTAATTTTTGATTTGTTATTGGGAACTGACTCAAACTAAAGTCGATTTGTCGCTGTAAACGTTTTTTGGCAAATTCATTTCAAAGCATGAATAGTGACTTTTTCAAGGGAACTGACTCAATTTGAAGTCAATATGTCGCTGCAACCGTTTTTGGGAATTCCATTTCAAAGCTATAATATCGTTTTGTTTTTGGGAAGTGTTTCAAAAAAAGTCGACACATCGCTGTAACTGCTTTTTTGTGAACTCCATGTCAAAGCAATTTTAGTGAATTGTTATTTGGAACTTACTCAAACTAAAGCCGATATATCACTATCACAGTTTTTGGAGATTCCATATCAAAGAATCAATAGTGACTTGTTCTAAGAAACTGACTCAAACTAAGGTCGAAATATCGCTGTGACAAAGCATTAAAACTTATTTTTAGGAAGTGAATCAAATAAAATCGACACATCGCAGTACCATTTTTTGCGCACTGTTTTTTGAAGCGTTAATTGTCACTTGTTCCAGGGTCAAGGGAACTGACTCAAACTAAAATCGATTTATCATTGTACCCGTTTTTTGAAAATTTCATTTCATAGCTTTATTAGTGACTTGTTATTGGGAATTCACTCAAACAAAAGTCAAATATCTTTGTAACCGTTTTTTGGTAACTCCATTTCAAAGCATAATTAGTGACCTGGTATTGGGTGGGAACTGATTCAAATTAAAGTCGATTTACTGTTGTAACCGTCTTTTGAAAATTCCATTTTAAAGCAAAAATAGTGTTTTGTTTGTAAAAAAAAATGACTCAAACTACAGTCGATATATCGCATTACCGTTTTTTATGAATACTATTTCAAAGCATTAATTGTGTCTTTTTCTAGGAAACTGACTAAAACAAAGGTCAATCTATCGCTGTGACCGTTTTTTGTGGATAATATTTTAAAGCATTAATTGGGTCTTTTCTAGGCAACTGACTCAAACTAAGGTCAATATATCGTTGTAACGGTTTTTTGGAAACTCCATTTCAAAGCAAAAATAGTACTTGTTCTAGGGAACTGGCTCAAACTAAAGTCTCATATATCGCCTGAACCATTTTTTGGTAATTTCATTTCAAAGCTTGATTAGTGACTTGTTTTAGGGAACGGACTCATTTTCAAGTCGATATGTTGCTGCAACCGTTTTTGAGAATTCCATTTCCAAGCATTGTGACTTGTCTCAGGGAACTGACTCAAATTCAAGTCGAAGTATCGCTGTAACCGTTTATTGGGAATTCCATTTCAAAGCGTTAAGAGTGATTTATTTTTGGCAACTGACTCAAACTAAAATCGAGATATCATTGTATGCGTTTTTTGGACATTCCATTTCAAAGCTTTATTAGTGACCTGTTATTGGAAACTGACTCTATTTAAAGTCGATCTATTTTAGAAACTCCATTTTAAAGGAAAAATAGTGACTTGTTCTAGGGAAATGACTTAATTTAAAGTCATATATGTCGCTTTAACCGTTTTTTGAACTCCATTTCAGAGCATTAATAGTGATCTTTTTTGGGAACTGACTCAAACTAAGTCGATATGTCGCGGTAAAAGTATTTTTAGCATTTCCATTTCAAAGCATGAATGGTGACTTGTTCTAGGCAACTGACTCAACGTGAAGTCGCCCGTTTTGTGGAACTCCGTTTCAAAGCATTATTAGTTAGTTGTTATTGCGAATGACTCAAAATAAATCAATTTATCAATGAAACCGTTTTTTGGGAATACCATTTCAAAGCATAATCAATGACTTTTTATTGGAACTGACTCAAACTACAGTCGATATATCGCATTAACCGTTTTTTGTGAATATTATTTCGAAGCATTAATTGTGTCTTTCTCTAAGGAACTGACTCAAACTGAAGTCGATTTATCGCTATGACTGTTTCTTTTTAAATATTATTTCAAAGCATAAATTTTGTCTTTTTCTAGTGAACAGACTCAAACTAAGATTGATATATTGCTGTAACCGTTTTTTGTGAATAATATTTCAAAGCATTAATTTCGTATTTTTCTGGGGAATTGACTCAACGTAAAGTCGATATATCGCTATCACCGTTTTTTGGAGAGTCCATATCAAAGCTTTAATACTGACTTGTTATTTAGATCTGACTCAAACTAAAGTCGATATATCGCTGTAATCTTTTTTTGGAAATTCGATTTCAAAGCAATAATATTAACTTGTTATTGGGAACTTACTTAAACGTAAGTCAATAAATCGATGAATCCATTTTTTGGAACTTCCATTTCAAAGCATTAATAGTGACTTGTTTTATAGCTTACAAATTATTCCAAAGTGAACCAGAAGTTCCAAATGAAGAACTTCACTTATCGAAAACACCTTGATGCCATTCGAGGTTTCGCTTGCATAGCAGTTGTTTTATTTCACACCGACTTACCTCTGTTGTCAAATGGGTTCGTCGGTGTCGATGTTTTCTTTGTCCTATCCGGCTATCTTATTTCCTCAATCTTAATTCGGCAAATCGCCCAGATCGGCTCGGTGAATTTTTCCGAGTTCTATTGTCGGAGATTCCGCAGGCTATTTCCAGCGTCGTGTGTAACGCTTATTCTAACGGCTCTACTTTACCGATTAAGAGAAGTACCTGAATATGTGGAAAAACATGCACCTACTTTCATAGCGTCTTCGTTGTATTACGAAAACTGGTATGGTCTAACAATAGCTATGGATTATTTTACCGACAAAGGGTCTGACCAAAGTCCGGTCGTTCACTTTTGGTCTCTTTCTATCGAAGAACAGTTTTATTTATTTTTTCCTATATGCCTGTTCTTAATTTGTAAATTATTTTGCAACAATTTATATTATATTTTTAATTGCTTTTTAATTTTATTCGCGGGTTCGATGTATGTCAATTACAGATTATGGACACAATCGGAGATGATATCTTATTTTTCTACTTTTGGTAGGGTCTACCAATTGATAATCGGGACTCTTCTTGCTATAATAATCTTTTCAGTGGAAAAGAGCGATAAAACCAAACAGAAAGTTGATAAATTCTTGTCTACTGAAGCAAAAAATGTTCTCGATTTTTTGTCGGGATTGATTATTTTTGCATTTGTTCAAATCATTATTTCATGCGAAATGCCTGCTTACTATATGGGCATAGTAACTTCATTCATGACTTTTATGCTTATTTTTACACTTGAGTTTTCAGCGGAAGATGGCTTGGTAAAAAAATATTTTCTTCACAACCCAATCATTAGTCTTTTGGGTAAAATCTCCTATGGAATGTACTTGACTCATGTTCCAATTTGCAAATTCGGAGACATATTTGCAATTTTCCCAGAAAATTTACACCAACGAGCTTTTCTTATTTTCATTTTGACAGTTTTCGTATCGGTGATATTTCAGTACGCAATCGAAGCACCGGTGGCAAAAAATGTTGTAATCAACAAAGAAACAGTGAAACGAGTTCTTATATTTTTCACAATTTTGACCGTACTACAGCCTCTATTATTGGGATGCATTTTATATTCAAGTTTTCCTATCAATCAATTAGGTTTTCAAAAGGATTTAGAACCTACAGACGAACTTTGCTCCAGAGTTAAAAAATTGGGAAGTGTTCTTCTGACAGGTGACTCATACACGTTGGCGTGGATAAAACCTTTCAGAGATGTTCACAAGGGATGCAATTTCACATTCAGGTATTCAGCTTATTTTGAAAAATTTGAATGACTAATTCTGCACCTGACGAAGGGTTTAGTAATTTATTTAGCAGTTGTTGACTGTATAATAAATTTTTCGCCTTAAGGGTTAAATATGGTACAAATGCAATATTCTTGCTTCCACATTTATTCAGACAAAATCTCTAAACGGGTTTGAGCGTGAACATTCGCTATCAATGAAGAACTTTCTTTGCAACATAATTATTTATTTAAAAATAAGCTTTTTCGTAGCATGCATGGAACTGATGTTTTAATTTCAACTGTTTCAGTTTCAACTATCCAAGTTTTTTCTTTCAATTTAAGCTATGCATACATCTGGGATCATGGAATGCCATACATTCCCGTTGATCACCTCACAAAAAATTGGAACAAAAAGGGCAAAATTTACGACGTGAAGCCAGTTCGGAGTAAAGCATTGAACTATATCAAAACAGAGAGGCCAAACATAACTCTGTTTTTCTCAAGGTCAATTCACGTATACTCCATGTGGAACAAAAACTATTCAGGGGTCAGCGCGCCTGGTAATTTTACAGCCTGGAAGCTGCTGATTCGAGACGCTTTTCTTGATTTTATTCCGACAATATTGCCTTACACTACGCCTATATTTGCTATAGAGCATCCACATACTTTGGAAAATCCAAAGTCATGCATCAAAAAATTGCAAAATGAATACAACGACTGGCAGAACTACACACAGAAATGCAATTTGACACTTGAATACGACAAAGGCGTGAAATATCTTCGAGACATGTTGGCGGAACTTCAAGAAACGTTTATAAAAATCAAGTTTATTGAGCTAGGATCCATGCTGTTCAGGGATTTTTTTTTTCAATTTAGCCCCAAATTAGATTTTTGTCGTTTTTCGAGAACACATACGGCTAAATGAGTGATCTAACGAAAAAAAATTAAAAAACATTCAGTTTTTATTCTCCATTTCTTAGCAATTTGTGCCAAACCGTACCCAACAATTTCTTATGTTTGATAAAAATCACACTGGATTTCTAATCAAATTTCTGGCCGGATTTTTTTTTCGAAATTTAAAATAAAGTAATGACATTTTACAATATTATATACTACATATTTATCGTGTCAGGACAATTGTGTCCCAGACATTTATGTCCCGGCAAAAACAGTCCAAAATGCAAAAAGTGTCCAAGACATTTGGTTCCCAGACAAGCTTTTCCCATCCTCTTCCCTTTTGGCCCAGACAAGCTTTTCCCATCCTCTTCCCTTTTGGCTCAATCAAGTCAACCCATTTCAACTTTGCCCTAGTTTACCCATTTTTGGGTTTTTTAATTTCAAATATTGACTAAAATACGAAAATTTTTTGTCGAGCCCGAGATTTGAACTTCAAAACTTTTGACCTTGAGACTTTTGACTTCATCACTCGGCCAAATGCGCTTTTAAAATTCAAAATTTTCTTGAAAGTTTTGTCTCACTTTGACTGTTCTATGGTTAATTGGTACGCATAAAATCTACTTAAAGAACGATCAAACAACCTCAAAAGAACAAAGCATTAAAGATCACAAGGTCAAATCAAAGAAATTAGTCAATTTTTTATCATTTCGGACTGTTTTGTCAAGGACACAAATGTCTTGGACACAAATGTCTATGCACCCATATTTATTCATACGTTATCAGAAATATTGATGCGTATGAAAATGATAACTATCTTTCAAAGAATTTTTTCCACTCTGCTGCTCTTATTTACGCCATTGAGTCAGGACTATCAGCACATACCATTTTTGTTTCCAAGTTTTAGAGAAAATGTCTTTTTTTGACACTTCGGCCGATGATTTTACGATTTTCTTGAAAGCAATTACTATTAATTACGTCCCAATTAAAATTGTTTATCTCGCTATTTTGAGTTTTGGTGTTAATTGATTTTTAGAGGCTGTAGGTTTTCTATAGCTGCCGTCTTTTTGATTCGAGATATTTTTGATTCAAATATATTATTTAGCCACTTGAGTTAGGTCCGAGTTGGTTAACTCATAGAGTAATTTCGGATAGGGTACACCGTCTGCTCGTCACGCTATCTTATTTTCGGCCGGATAGATTCGTGCAACTTCTTAGTCTAATACCGATCCTAATCTTACTCTTATACTATCTAGTCTCAGGTTGTTTAACTAGTCTCTGCTAGGCTCAATAGATCTAGGGTATACTGGTTTATTGCGGTTGCTGAAGTGCTCGGGAGAGTCCAACTAATTTCTAAGTTAAATTCAAATCTCTCTGGTGCTGAAATTACAAGTAACTTCAGCACTTACAAATAAGTGGGTTGTTAGTTAGATGGATCATGATTGGTTAATATTAAATACTTTACATTGGTAAAATATCTAAATTATCCAATCATAAAATGTAGTTTAGATCAGGTTCCACCCATCCGGGTTTTACAGAGTTTTTTAGAATAGTTCTTCTGCAATTCGAAGGATGGATGATGGAAGTTGGTGTTTGGCGAACATCTTATTTCTTCTGTTTCCTTTTTGTTAAAGAAGTTCCAGGAAGCTGGAGTTAGAGACATAAGACGTTGTGTCTTCTAGTGACAACGACTAAGTCTTCGCAACAAACTCAAATCTGATTTCAGAATGGTTGGCTATGTCAGGTTTTTCTGTTCTGCGTGGAGAACTTCTTTTGTGTCTGGTCTAGTTTGGGAATGGCGTGGAGATTGTGCGTGGAGGGGATGCCTGGTTACTCGGATCTGTATGTATACTTGAACATCGAGGTGGTCATTGGTCTAGTTCAATGAAGTCCTTTTCTGCGAAGTCAAGTCGTGCTCTAAATCCTTTGAGTTGTGATTGTGAGTGGCATATCGATTGTGGTTGGTCATTCTCTCTCGAGTGTAGTGGGGTCGTTTTGTCTTTAGATGTTCGTCCTTGGTGTTGTATTCTGATCTATGTATTGCATAATGTAATTTACATTTTATAAAACATTTATTAGTTTAATATTTTTTAATTATGATTTTAGTTAGTTGTTTTCACAAAAGCTTTTTGTTTTAGTTCGGTTATTTTGAAGAGTTACTCACACTTGAGTAGCTCTTATTAAAAATAGTGGTGTGGTCACAAAGCGTGGATGTAGCGCGGTGGGTTAGGCCGGCTATAGAGCATGCTCAGGACGTCCTTCCTGGTGGGTTAGGCCAGGAGTGGGAGTATGATTTCATGCGGTTTTTGTGAGGGGTCCTGTTATGTGACAACGTTTTATGTTGGGTTTGTTGTGGTTTTTCTTATGTCATGTTGGTTATGTCCTTTTTCCAAAAAGCAAATTGTTCGTGGTATGGGTTTGTCTTTCGACTTTTTTGTGTTTTATTATTTCTTTCTTAGACTTTATAATAGTCTTCAAAAGAATAAATTATCCAGTTTTAAACTGGGTTAATCCGGTTTGGGTACCGTTGGTTTCCTTTTCTTAGTCATGCTGTTATTCTATGATTTGTGGTATTTAGTAAGCTGCGTTGGTTAGTTTTGTTTAGTATATGATTCCTTTCCAACCGGGTTAAAGGAAGGTTTGAAACATGTTATTATATGTTAGAGTTGTTGAGTGTGAAAACTTGAAACTGAAATTCATTATTTTAAACAATTCTTCGTGGGCGAGCTGTGCGAGTGTGGATAGAATTTCTGTGCGAATGAATGAAAATATCAAAAGGTTAGTACTGCAATTGCATTTTATTAATTTACTGCATAGAATTTGGAAATTTACTGCTAGTTATGGGGGAATTTTAAGTTACAAATTTTCATCATAATTAGATTTACTGCTTGTGGGGAAAATTTTAGAAATGAATTTACTGCATTGGTATTAAATTTATAAATTTATAAGTGTAAGAGATTAATAGAATTGTTGAAGTCTGTTTGATGAAATTTGCGATCTTTATTTGTTTTTTGTGGTTTTTGTAGGTGATCGTCGGATGAAGGCTAAAAATCTAAGGAAAACATGGATAAAGTATGGTGAGTTTTTTAATATTTCAATTAGTTAGTTATATTCATTTAATTCATACTTACCTGTTAGTCGTCGGGGAAAAAACCGTGGGGGAAGATGTCGTGAATTAGTTCTGAAGTTGTTAGTAGTTTAGCTAAGATGCGGATGATATTTTTAGTCTGAAGCAGTGGCCAAAGCAATTGAAGTGCCTTGATAGTGGTTAGTTCTTCAGTGCCAACTGCAAACTCATAAGGTGTGTTTTGGATTAGATTATATAATTTGTGATTGAATTTAGTGTTGTGGATGAATTCTAAAATTGGGATTTCTATAGGTTGTACAAACTCGTGCGGGATAAGGAAGGGTCGGGATTCTTCGGCGTTGAAGGTCTTGGTGATGGAACAGAAGATGTACATTTGGGTTATGGGGTCATAATTACGAAGAATACCATGGAGGTTAGTGTCTTTAATACAATATGTGAAATTTAGGAAAAATGGTGAAGTGTATTTGGAATTAATGAATTGAAAACGATGGTGTGGTTGTCTAGAGGGTGTGTGTAGGTCAAAGTGATTTTGGATGAAGCGATAATAACTATATGTGTGGGTTTGTTTAGTGCGCAACATAATATCGTGTGAGCAGTGTAAATCTCTTTCGTGTGGTGCAAGGAAATGAAAGGTTAGTGAAAATATTTGGAAGCGTTCTTTAAAACTTTCGTATGCTTGTGTGTCTGTTAGTGCTTCTGAAATAATGTGATCAAACTTTCGGTCGAAGATGTTTAGTGTAAATATATATGGTGTCTTGATGAAAAATTTCTCGGTAATTTGTGGATTAGCGAAGCGATCGTCGTCTAAGAATTGATCTTGGTTAGCTCTGATGATGTTATGATCATAGTATTCGAGTGTATATTCGTTAGCTCTAGGTGCAGTGTGTGTTTTTAGTGATTTTTTATATCCAACGTAAGTAAATTGTCTAGGTGTTAGTGGTGTAGTGAGTCGATATAGCATGTCCGTATTTCGCTCTATATCGATGTGAGTATTAGATAAAGGTAAGCAAAGAGGGTTAGTAAAATGATAATATGAGGTCCAAGAGAGAGTGGGCATTAAAACGTATTCATCTACAAAGTTGCGTGTTTCGTTAGTGTCGTGGGGGGTGTTTAAGGTGTATTGTGGGAATGAGGGTAAGGTGATGGCTAAAAATTCTTTTGTGTTAGTATGCTTGGGGTGGTTGATGTATTCACGGGCTGTTCCTGGTTTTGCTGGGAAAGGATGGTTGGGGAACTTTCTTTTAAAAGTGCGGTAAGCTCTATTAGTGTTGAGTGAAGATTCAGTTGATGTGGATGATGGTGCTAATGATTCAGTATAATTTGAAGAGGGTGTAGGGGTAGGGGGGTTGGATGAATTTATTGTGGAGGAGATTTGGTTTATGGTTGGGGTATTAAGGTGGTAGGGTTGTTGTTGAAGGGTAATAAAATTATCTAGCTCTGGGGAGATTCGGGGGGTGTCTGGAGAATGAGATGATTGGTCAGAATGGTATGAGGAGTAGGTTGGGGTAACTTGGGAAGCATAAGAGGGTGTGGGAGTGATTGGGTCAGGGTTATTGGATAATATGGGTTGAAAAGGGGGTTGAGAAAAATTAGAAGAGTTATGAAAATTATTGGATGGGGATGGTTCTGAGTCGGCAAATTCATCGGGGGTTTCAATATTCGGGTTATTGAGTTGTGAGATGGAATATAAAACTGAAATGTGTGAATTAGTGTCGGAATTCATGCCTGATGTTACATTACTAGGTGAAAAATCGGGTGGCGGAAAAGCAAAAAGTGGTATTATTGGGATTGGAGAGGTAAGATTGGTTGGGTGGGAATTTGATCGGTGTAGTGATCCAAGTTGGCGGCTCATCGTGGGCTAAAAAAATGATTATTTTGAGACTGAAAAGCGGTGGTATGGGGTTGTTCAATAATTTGTTCATAAGTATTATCATCTTGTGACTGGTGTGTCATTATATGTTGAATGGGACTTTGTGATGTGGTGAGTCGAAAATTTGGATTATGTGTGATGGCTAAATTTCGAAAATTTCGTGGGACTAGGGATAGTGGATGGTTATTTGGTAGGGGTGGTAATTGTGGTGCCGTTGGCGTTATGTCTACATTGTTATGTTCTTCGTCGTATGTATTTTGTCGTGTTGCTATTTTTGTGTTATATTCCTTTATTTGTGCGTCTAAAAGAATTTTGTTTATAGATGTAGAAAAGATTCCAAAAAATCCTGCAAAGAGTATGCGTGCTACACTTGCTTGTCGATTGACTTGTGTGTGTATAGCACATGTGTTGTAGATTCCTTTTAAAAGTGAGAAAAGAAATCCAATAAAGTTAAACATTGCGTATAAAATAGTCAATTTTTCTAAGATGTAGTAGGGCCATCCTAGAAAATCGAGGATCTCATTTTTGAGTGTAACAAAGCTAAAAATGTTAATTGGTGATATATCTTGGGGACGGTATTTTTCACCGTTTAGATATATATAATCTTTAATGTCTTTAAAATATCCGCTATAGTCTTGCGTGTAGATATCGGCAAATCCTGCGGTTTCTGCAAGTTTGCGTAAATTTTGGTCTATTGATTGTCTTTGTATAGTGTCCATTTGTGTTAATAATTCTTGGAATTGTTGTGTTCTAATGTGATGTTGAATATCTGATTTTGAATAGATTCCTATTGATTGTAAGTCTATATTTGGGTTTCGAGCAATAGCGCGAATGCTTTCTGGTGAAAATTTTTTGAGTGATTGCATTAATGTGGGATATGGAGTGAGAAGATAATATTTATTTTCATCAGGGTTTAGTTGTACTACATTGTGGCTGTTTTCTGATCCACATGGGACTGCGGTATCCCAGAAATAGGTTCTTCGTGAAAGTGTATCCACGAAATGTACTTTATTCTTATAAAAGATAGGGATTCTTTTATAACATCTTTTATCTTCAAAAACGTATAGTGGTGATATTTTTTTAGTACAAGTATAAAACCATAAGATGTTTCCTTCATAGTCTAAAAAATTTGATCTATTTCCAGATAATAAGTATCCTGCATAGGGTATTTTTAATACTGCTAGTGCAAGTGATTGTAATATTTGTGTTCGTTCTAATTCGCATAGTTGGTGTAGTGTTTCTAATTCGGAGAGTGACATTTCTTGAAAAATTCGGCTAATTGTATAATCTAGTTTCATATCTAAATGAATATCATAGTGGATATTACCGAAATATGTAGTATTCATTAGTGATAATTCTTGTAAGCGTGTGCTTCTGGTGTCATGGGGTTTTAGATGTCCACCAGGTTGTCCGTTGCTTTTTTCAAAATTAACTGGTATATAGGATGTTCCTTCGTTTGGAGGATGACCTGTGGCATATGGGTCGATTTTTACTTTTCCAGTGGTCATGTCGAATCCTTTTTCGTATTCAACTAATATTTCAGAGTATTGTGTTCTGTGAAGTGGATTCCTGTATTTACATGCAAGTTCTGTTTCTTGATATATTTGAAAACGTGTCAATTTATTTTCTATATTGTCTATGTTTCTAAAATTAGAACTTAGTTTTCGTGATGGATGGACTTGTTCATATGGAATTGATTGTATAAAATATTTTTCGTGAAATTTTATCATACGAGCGTGTATTTTTGCTACTTGAAATGTTGTACATGTATCTTCGGGGAACCAAACAATTGTTGCTTGCGTTCTCGTTGTAGGGTCGCAATAACCTTGATCATTTTTACAAGGTAATCGGATTCCTTGATAGATCATTGTATTATCTGATAAATCTCGTGTTAGTTGTATTTTTTCGAGTTGTATTTTCCAATCGAAAAACATTATTTCTTGGTATCCTTTATTTTTTGTGTCTGCTTTGCAGTTTGATGGGTCATTTATACCAATGTGTGGTATCCAATGTTTATCGTGTAGGTCATAGGTTAATCGTCCGTGTGCGCCGTTATACGGGTATTTTTCGTCTAGTTTTATATGTCCTTGGTGTCTTTCAAGTTGTGATTGATGTACAGAGTCTGGAAAAACTTGAAAATTAACTAACTTTCTTTGGGAGTTTTTATTTCGTGTGATGTTTAGTCTAAGTAATTCATTTTTACAATCGTCGGGATTGAGATGTAAAAGACGTTCTATATTACTCTGATAGAATGATTCATGGTCAAGTCGGTTTTTGTTTCTGTTTGAGACTTGTGAACAATGTACTTTCTTTTCGGAAAATTTTGCTGTGAATTTATAACCTGTAACTGTTGTTGCTCGGGCTTTTGAATAGAGTGTTGCTATTACATCTGTGGTTTCTATAGCTTGTGGTTCTGTTTCACATTGTGATACTTGATTTATTGCATATTTATGTAGTGTTTTTTGTTCATTTTCTTCACAATCGTAATGTGTTACTAATAAATCTTGTGGTCCTGTACGAGGAGAAGGGTTTATGTTTTGATTTGAGATTACTAGAAAAAGGAGTTGGAGAAAAATTAATAATTTTAGAATATACATGTGTATGATAATCCTGAGTATGGATTATAAAATGTAATGTAGCCAATTGTGTTTTTGGTATATCTGTCGTATTTGTATATTACTTCAGTAGTTATAAACGGTGGTGGTAGTGATTGAGCTGTTATGTTAGGTGGATTTAATGGGTAGGGATGTTGGGTAATATTATTTAACTTAACTGTGATTTCAAACTTTAATTGTAAACTGTTTTGTTGGAGTATTTGAATATTGTGATCACGGATATCGTTGTGAATATCTTGGCGATATTGTAATCTATTAAGTGCCCAGTTATGAAGGCGGTTACTTTCTTGATGTTGTCCAAATAATGGTGGAGGTGCTGTAAATGTATTCCAATCTAGTCTTAAAGGAATATTTATTGATGATTGTTCTCGATATCTGGCGTCGAGATTATTTGGAAAATTTAAATTAAAAGGTGGTGGTGAAATCTTGCTTATTGATGGTGTTGATGGTAGTGATAATGTTTCTGGTAGTGATGAGGATGTTGTTGTATCCGTAGAAATATCTATGGGGTTATTGACTAAATTTAATTCACCTTGTGTAAATGAATGTGTTGTCCAATATGGTAGTCGTGATGCCTGGTTTGGGGGGTTAAAGGGATTTTCACGTATTTGTTCAGATGTTGGTGTTGAACCTAAGTAATCTGATGGTAGGCTTGAGGTGCTACGTTGTGAAAGAAGCGTAGGGGTTTCTGGTAATATACCAATGGGGTTTTCTGGAGTGTTTTGTGATGGGGATTGAGGTATATCAAAATGAACTCGTGGAGTTTGAAAATTTCTGTTTCGTCGAGGATGTATAATTTGTCTATTTATTTCGACTGTATTTTGGTTTTGACTAGGATTTCTTATTCTACTTAGTTCTTGTGGTAGTGTTGGGTATAGGTTATATGTTGGTTCGCTTAGAGGTGCTTGTCGTTGAACTGGTTCTAGTGGTTCTGATAAACGAGCATGTCGTTCTTCAAAAGTGTATGGATTGTCTTGAAAAGAAATTCGTGTAGATGTTTGAGGATTTTGAGTAGTTGAAGGTGGTGTTTGGTTATCTTGGGATGATGTCGGTGAAGACTGATTCTGTGACTGTTGGGTAGCAATTTTTGATGGATTTTTGAATTGTTACTTTAGTGGGAAGGTTTATGTTTATTATAATATTCTTCCAAAAAAAGAATTAGAAGGATTGTTGCTAGGGCAAATGTGAAGATTGCTTTCTTTATACATTTACATATTGTCAAAATGAGGGATGATAAAAATGTTATGAAAATTACAAACAATAAAAAAATATCGGTTCTACTGAAAATTGTTCGTATCATTTAGACAAGTTATATGACTCGTACCTGTGGATGTAATCAAGGGTTTTGGAAAGTTGGAGGAATAGTTCGAGTATAGTGTAGAAAATTAAAAAAATGTTACAAAAAATGATTAGGATTATTAGAAAAGATTCAAGTATATCAAAAAGAAATATTATAAAGGTTTCAAGTATTGTAAAAAAATGTTGAAGATTTATGAGTATTTGAGTAACTGATTGAGAGAAGAGCATTTAAGAAATGATCTCTTGGTCGAATATTTTTTGTTGTTTGAGGCGATTTTCTAGTGTGGTCGGATTATTTATTAGTTTTTTGACAAGTGGGTTGAGTTTTGTAAAAAATTGTTGGGGGCAATTTTCATGGTGACTGGGAGGTCGTCCTTTTCTTTATTTTTGTTTGTCAAATGATCCGGGGTATGGTGAGATTTTTATACTTTAGGCTAATTAAAATGTTCATTTTGTTACTTTAGGCTAAGTTAACAAATTTGCTTTGGGGGTATTCGTGGTCTGAGTTGGGGAAATATTGTTGATCTTTGGGTTATTAGATAAGGGAGGGGTACGGTATTATGGTGATATTTATTTTAGTTGTCAAGTTGGAGTGGTTTGCTTATTTTTGACCTGGAGGTCGTAAAGTTATAGTTATAGATGTGCCTGGAGTTCTATATGATTCGTCTAATTGGTCTTAGTTTGAGTTAGAGAAAGTGACGGATTGGATGAATCCTATTGGTTTATTTTGAACTAGAATTATTACGTACTTGTCAGCATGTTATTTTGAAAAATGTAAATGAAAAATGTTTCGGAGGTTTCAAGATTGTGAAGTATAATGTTAAAATTACTTTTGAAATTCCACTTTCTTTAAAATTTTAGATTGGGGGATGAATATTTTATAGTTTTTACGTGGTTGACTTCGGAGTCTTGTTGTTTTTCTATTTTCTGATTTGTCGATTTGTTCTTGGGGTATTATTTGTTCGGTCATTTTTCTATTTTTTATTTGTTTTGGGGATTCTTTATGGTTTTGTGTATTGTTTTTGGTGGTGGTTGGTTTTGTGTTTTGATTTTCGGTGGGGTTATCATTTTGTTCTGTGTTTTTCAGATGTGGTTCATTTTGAATGATTTTTAATCCTGTGAAAGAATATAATTGAGTTAATTCGCGGAGTGCGTATTCTTTTGGGTAATAAGGTAATAGGTTGTTTCGATGTTGAACGATTTCTTTTTTGTTTGAGTCGGTAATTTTATATGTGACATCAGTGGGTTTTGCAATTATTTGGTATGGTCCTTTTCGAAGGGGTTGTAATTTTTTAGAAATTCCTTTTTGAGTATTAAAATTAGGTATTAAAACAAATGTTCCAATTTTTAAATCGGAGGCTGGTGTAAAACGTGAATTGATTTGTTCATTAATGTTTTGTCTTTGTAATAACTTTTTTGTTATTTTTTGATAAATTTCATTGTGTTTTTTATCTCTATTTAGAATCCATTCGGTGTGTGTACCGGAGGCTAGTTTAAGAATTTGTGGGTGATGAAAATGATCTTCATCGTGTGTATGTAAAGGTAGGTTATAACAAATTGAGTCTTTATTTGGTTGACAATAACCTTGTGCGTTTTTATGAGAATTCGCTGTAAACATTATTGGTTTGCGTGGCTTTTGGTTAAAAACCATTTCGTATGGTGACATTCCTAAAGTTGTCGTAATTTGTGAATTATACGCTAAGGGAAATAATTTTACATCTGCTGACCATTCGGTATATTTTGTATCATTTCCGTTGATGATACATCTAAGATATTCTTGTAATGAACGGTTCATACCTTCGACTAAGCCGTTTGTCCAAGGTGCATGAGATGTACGTGGTTTGTGTTTAATGTTATATAAATGACATAGTGTGATAATTTCATTATTTATGAATTCTGTACCGTTGTCTGTAACTAAAATTTCTGGTAGTCCGAATTTTGCTATCCAGTGTTCATAGAGTGTTGTGTAAGCGTAATAAGCGTTACAATGTGGTACTGGGTTAAGTGCTACATAATGTGTAAATGCGTCAACAATTACCATAATGTAGGAGTTTCCTTCGGATGAGGGTGAAATTGGTCCTTTAGTATCAAATGAGATACGATGGTTAAAGTACAAGCTTTGTCCTTTAAAATCTTGTTTTTGTGCTATTTGTTTTTGATTTGGGTAAGGTTTATTTAGTTGACATACTATACAATCATTGCATAGTACTTTTATCCAAATTGGTGCATTTGGGAAATAAAAGTTTTGTATAAAATTTGAATATGTTTTTTCTGATCCAGAGTGTCCTTTAATATTTTGTGTATGTGAAATATTAAAAGCTATAAGAATCATACTTAAAGGGAGACATGGAACTGTAGATTCATTCAGGTTATACTCTAAAAGGTCTGTATTTTCGTTAATTGTTGTGTTGTTAAATTTGCGAAAGTATCGGAGGAGTGTTTTGTTTCCTAGAATGGTTGAATCTGCCTTGATAGGTTTAGTTTTATATTTGTGCCATGATTTCAGTTGTCGAATTACTGGGTCAAGGTTTTGATATTGTTTCAGTGTTGAAATTGTAATTATTTCTGTTGGGGGGAGAAAAATGTTTTCGATTTCTAATTTAGATAAGGGTATTGTGTCAAGTGGGTCGTGAAGGTCAAAAACTTGATTTATTGTGTATTTTGAATCATTTGTTTGTGGTCCTGATAAATTTATTTTATCAGTTAAATCTTCTTTTTCAATTAGTGGAAAATGGTCTTTCTTAGGCGGGTGTTGTTTTGTTCGTTTTTGTTGGGTGTTATTTTTTATCCATTGAGAATATGGGATTGGTTTGAAAGTTGATGTTCCAAGTAAATCAACTTCATAATGATTATTTTGACAATCTAAATAAAGTGGGAAATGTTGTAAACTATTTATTTGTGATTGTTCAATATCAGTTTTTACTGCATATTTGCATTCCAATCGGGGTGATGTTTCGTTTTCTGCAAGGTAGAATTTTATGTTTTTGGGTATTTCAACTGTTGTTTTTCGTGTAAGTAATTCAGGTGGTGTATTTCGACTTAAGGTGTCTGGTAATGCAAGATTTTTTCCTGCAGTCCAAACTATATGTAAGTTTGGAAATTTCATTAGAATTAGTTGAAATCTGTAAACTCGGTGGTTTGGGTTAGATTTTTGTGTAAAGAGAAAGATGATTGGTTTATGGTCTGTGAATAGAACTGTTGGATGTTTTGATCCAAGTATCAGAAATTCATATTCTGTCAGTGTATATATTATGGCTGTACATTCTCTCATTAGAGTTGAGAGTCGTAGCTCTGCTTGAGTGAATAATCGAGAATTTGCTGATATGAGGTTCATTTTATTTGTACCATTATGTGATTGTAATAGTGCTGCACCGATGCCAAAGTTCGAAGCATCGCACATTGCATAAAATGGTTGATTTGAATCTGGAATTGTGTTTGAAATTTGTTCAGTTAAAAGTTTCTTTATTTCTTCAAATCGTGTTTGATGTTCTGTGTTCCATTCAAAATTATTTTGTTGTCTAAGGATGTTATAAAATGGTCGTAGATATAATTGCATTTTATAAACATATTTACTTAAAAAGTTTAACATTCCAAGAAATTCTTGGATTTTCTTTTTATTTGTTGGTGGTTGAAGTTTTTGAATAGCGTCAATGCGTGATTTCAATGGAGTGATTGTTTTTCTTTCTATATTATGTCCTAAGAATTTAACTCTTGTCAAAAAGAAGTGTGATTTATCGGGGGCGGCCTTCAGATTTTTGTTCTGAGTTATTTGGTGATATTTTTCTAAAACATTGAACATCTCGTCTTTTGTTTGTGATTGCATAAAAACATCGTCTAAATAGGTGATTGCGTTTTTCTTGAGTATCAGTGGTCTAAAAATTTTGCTCATAAAAGCTGAAAATGCTGCTGGTCCTATGGATATTCCATAGAATAAGCGGTTGAATTCATATTGTTGGTTTCCGATAACAAATTGTGTTAAACGTCGTGATTGTTCATCTAGTGGCATTTGATTGTATGCACTATTCATATCGGCGGTTGTAAAGTATTTGCCGTTTATTTTTGTTAAAATAACTTGTATTGGTTCAATGGGCCAATTACATTTTGATTCATCTATGAGTGAATTGAGGTATCTAGCGTCGAGAACGATTTTTAATGATTCTCCTTTAGCTAGAATGATAACGGGGTTGATAAATGTGTTGCCTTTTGGTTGTTCTTCTTTATTAACTGGTGATATAATGTTGTATTGTTCTAAAATATCGAGTAATCTGTTCACTTTATCATGTAAGTGAATTGGTACTTTACTTGCTCTCTGTTTTTTGAAAACTGCGTCTGGTTTTAACGGGAGATGTAGTGATGAACTGATTTTTCCAACATCGAATTTTGATGTTGCATAGACTGATGAATATTCAATTAGCTGTTTGGCTAACTTTTCGAATTCGTCTTGTGTTATTTGTGAATGTTGGAAATTAAACATTGTTAAAAATTTCTGTTGGTCCTCTGTGTAGTTACTTATGTTGAATGTAGGTTTGAAATATGGAGTTTTTGTGAAATAATCCGTATTTCTGTTTTCGTTACTTATTATATTATTTATAGATAATTCTTCATTAAGAATTGTAGATTGGCAAATATCTAGTAATTGGAGTATATTATTTACGCGATAGGCTTTTTCGTGTATTGGTGATATTGTAGCGTTGGTTTCACAATATCCTAAAAGTCCTAAAGGTAATGTTACTTGGTAAGGTGTGTTGTTATAGACATGTAAGGAAATGATATCGGAATTCGAATTTTTCAAATATTTTATGGATGAGATTGTGATTTTGAAAAATTTGTGAATAGGTTTGAATTCAAATTCTGACATATAAAATTTTTGTTTGTTTTGTTCTTTATCATATTGGTGAACTTGTTTGATTGAAAAATTATAGATATTTCCTGATAGTGGTTTTAGGTGTTTTCTTTGTTGGTTAAATATCGGGTAGAATTTTGAAAAGAATGGTGGTTGTTTATTTAATCTTTGAAAAAATGTTAAGGATGTTTCTTTTGTTTTTGTATATTTATCTTTGATTAATATTTTACTATTTAGTATGTTAATTGTTGGTATATACTTCGAAATAAATGGTATTCCAATGATATTATATTTAATGTCAGTGATATGGAATATTTGTTTAAATGGCTTATTTAAAATTTTGCTTTGTTCCATTGTTCTGGTGGGGAGGAGAAATAATTGGATTTTTCCGTAGTTTATCAATGTTGATCCTTGTGCTGTTGCTAACTTACTGGAGGTTTCAAGAGGTGTTAGCTTTGGGTGTAAAGTTTTTATTTCATTCCATGTGGGGATGTTTATTATGTTTGATTCTGCTCCTGAATCAATTAAAAAATCTATTTCAAGGTCTGGTGGTTGAAATTCTTTATTTCTTGGGCTTTCTAAGAGAAATGGTATTGTCCAAATTTTTTCTTTGGGTTGTTCTTTTTGTATATTTTGATAAATGTGGTTTGTATTCAAGCATTTTGTTTTGGTATTTTTATTGGTTTGATCTGTAGTGTTAATCTCGTTTGTTTCTTGCGTCGTTGGTGTGGAATTTATGGGTGTAGTGTAATAATTTTGAAGAAATTCTGATTGATTTTCATATATGTGTGATGAAAAGGGTTGTTCATATATGACAGATTCATAGTCATTTTCGACTTTTATCATATTGATAGAAAGAGTGTTTTCAGTATCACTTTCTGAATCTGATGATGTACAGTTTATTTGATTGAGTTGTAACGTATCAGTTACTGTGTCATCAATACCTGGAGGGTCTGATGTTGTTTCTGGGTTAGATTGTACTTGATTGATTTGTCTTTGATGTTTAGGTGTACTACTTCTGTGGCGATTATTAGAATTATTATAGTTATTATTATTCCGGTGTGGTGATTGGGAATAATTTCTATAACGATTATTATAACTTGAGTGTCGATTTTGTGAATTATTTCGCGATCTGTTTTGGTAATTATTGTTTGGTCTGTTATAGTTCGATCTATTATATGAGTTATTCCTTGATTGACTGTTCGGGTAATTCTGGTTTCGGTTGTTTGAATAACTTCTATTTCGATTATAGGAGTAGTTTCTATTCCTATTGTATGATGAATTTCGTGATTGGTTGTTTGGATAGTAGTTATTTCTTGATTGGGAATTAGATCTAGAAACAAATCGTTGTGTATTTGAATTTGATCTGGAGTAGTTATTTCGACTTTTTGGTCTATTGTAGTGATTTTGTGATGAATTGTTCGTGTTTCTTCGTTCTGGTGATCTTCCTCTATAACTTGAGTTATATGGTGATTGATTTCTTGTATAATTTGTATTGTTCGGGAGTGGTTTTCCTGAACTGTTGTTGCTGTGGACTGTTTTGTTCGGTAGATTTTGATCTTTTTTCATGTATTGATAGAATGATTTATTTGGTTCTTTATATTTTTGAGGTTTATTTTGATTGTCTTGCTGTTTTTGTCTACATTCGGAAATACTATGTCCGTATCGTCGGCAATAATTACACCATTTTTTGAAAGATGGTTTGCCTTTAAAGTTCGGGTTCTTTTCGTAAATATTGAGTATTTCAGTGATTTTTTCAACGAGGTCTGTCTCTGATTCCTGTATATTATTAATATTAGTGGGAGTCGTTTCAATTTTATTAACGTATTGTAATTTCAGATTTTCCGTTTCTTCTAGTTTCATCGTGATTTCTGCTTGTTCTAATTTGTCTACTAGTTTTCGAAAATCTAAATCGGGTTCTCGAATTGAAGAAGGATGGGATGCTCTCTTTTTTATTGCTATTTTCCTTAATTGTGGTGTTAAGGTCATCATTAAGATTTCTGTCATCTTTGTGTTTTTATAGTCATGTGTATTTAATGAATATGCTTTTCGAACTAGTGTTTCGATTCGTACTGCTATTTGCTTGATGGTTTCGTTTGGTAATCTGCGAATTTCATTACATAAAACCCTTTGTTGTTGTTTGTTTCTTTCGGAGTCAAACATTTTTGAAAATTCTTGTGTAAACCTTTTCCAGTTTGATTTTATTTCTAGAGGTAGTACTGAAAACCATTTTTGGGCTGCGCCATCTAAGGTTGTTTGTATTAACGCTGTGCGTCGATGTATCCAATTTTGATGTAGTGGCGTATTAATTGGTTCAGGTCCAATATTTAAAATCAAGTTTGCTGTTACTGCATTTAAATAATCTTCTACAGAGTATTCAGGGTCTGTTCCTGTGAAAACCATTAAAGGTTTGTTTGATGTTATTGATGATCCACCCATAAGGTATGGATTCATTGTCATTTGTAATGATTCTGCTGCATTTGGCATTTGAGAAAAATTTGAAAGTTGGTTTCTTGTTATTTCATGTTGTTGGAGATAATATGGGAGTGGTATTTCATTTTGCATTTGTGATGCTTGATACGAGTGTGCAGTCATTGGATTTTGTTGTTGAATTGGTTGAAAAGATTGTGTATTAATTAGATTTTGTTGTTGAATTGGTTGTTGATGTTGTGCATCTATTGGTTGTGGAGAAAAATTTCTATGATTTGTACGTGTTCTCTGTATTCCTTGTCTACGATATTCTTGAGTATTTGGTGCAAATATATCTGGTTGTAAGAAATCATCATCTGAGGATAAATAATCCATTTGATAAGATGTCTGTTTTTTATTTTTATTTTGTTGAAAAAATGGGTAATTTTCACTGTGATCCTGTGGAGGATTTGTTTGGAAATTTATTGAATTAGGTTGGGTCATTGGGTTATCCCAATTTCGAGATCTTGTATATTGGTTAAAATTTCTTTGTGGTTGATTATATGTTTTTGATGGATGTGTATAATTATAATTATGGTCTGCAAAGTTGTTTCTAGTGAATGTTTTGTGTGTTTTTGATGGTATTGTCATGGGTCTGTATGTTTGGTAATCCATATGTGAATATTTAGGGGCAACCGAAGGTTTAACGGTTGATTGTAAGGTTACCTGTGTTTGTGAAGGATTTGTATTTCTTGGTGTTGTTAAATTTGGGCGTATTGGTGAAATACTTTGTTGTGTAGTTGTTGTGTGTACAATTTCTTCATTTATGAAGTGTGATGGTGTCTGGATATCTTGTTGAGTAAGATTCCTAGTTCCATTGAGGTTTTCATTGTGTATAACTGTAGAGTTTAAACTATTATTTTGTGTATCGGGTAAAAATGTATTATAGTTTAATGGTGTCGCATCAATGGTTAATGGTATTACTTTTACATAATCTCTTATGTAAGATATCGTACTTATTGCTTGACTTGAGATTGTTTGTGGGAAGCTTATAAATGCGGGATGAGACCATTCGGGGTCCCAAACATAATCTGATTGTTCTGTGATAGCGGTATCATCGTTCGAGTTTTGGGGTCTAAAATTTTTTCTTGCTTGTGCAATTAAATCAATATTGTGTGTGAAATAATCTATTATGAACCATGCCAAAATTTTTTGTAGATCGTGTTTTGTATGTTGTGAAACGTCGTCTTTCGTGAAATTTTCTTTAATGATGTTTAAATAACTAGAGAGTAGTGTGATTTCATGTCGTACTCTTAAATGTTTAGATGTTTCTGTCGGTGAGACATTTGTTATTGGGATTTCGTTTTCTAATATCGAAATATAACTATATATTATTGCGAAAACTTCATTGGTGAATATGGAGTTTGCTCTTTGTGAGTTATGATATTGGATGCTTTTTATATATTCTGAAAAAACTTTTGAAAATTCTAAATCAAGATCGTCTGTTTGAATTGTATATTTTCTATTATTATGGTTTGGTGAGGTGAATTCTATGGAGTAGATTCCATACTGTTGTGTTATGTTGCATATATCTTTTAAGTAGTGGTCTATGATTTGTCTTTTGATTTTTACATCTGGGAACTCAATTTCTGGGAACTGGGAAATAAATTTAATAGTAAATTTTTGCAAAATATATGCTGTCCTCTATCAGTGGTTGCATCTACTATAAAAGGAAAGATTTCATCATCATCTGGACTTTCTTCACCTGGAGTGTGCGTTGAGCTCATTTTTTCGTTCGATGACTGTTAATATGTAATTATTAATGTGTCGAATTGGTTGATTCCAATTGTATAAATGTACTGGTTTGTGTTTATACTGCTTTTTTATTCTTCTTTTTCCTCTTTTTGATGAATTTGAAGTTGTTTCTGAGTCAGAAAAATATAATTGATCGTGAAGTGGGTAATTTTTATCTATTGATTCTTTTAGTTTGTAAAGTTCGTCTAAACTGTTGGTTTCTGATTCTGAAAATGCGTTTCGATTTTTTGAAAATCTTTTTCGTGTTATTTGTCTTTGTTTCGTTATTATTTTTCTTTTTAGTGTTTGTCGTTTTGTTCGAATGTATCCAACTGTTTGTGTATGAGGTGTGATTACAAGGTCGTATTTTTTGTTATCTATTTCACAATTGTGTAAAACGATTGTTTGTTTATTTCCTAGGTTTTTAAATGACATAAGGTTTAGGATGACGGATGCAAAAGGTTGTTAAATGATTTCTATTTTCTTAAACTGTTAGTTCTTACGATTTTTTGGTTAGCTTAACCTGGGTCTATTTGTTCAGGGTTGGAGAGAAAAGTATATCGATTCCGAAGAATGATTTTTTACTTTCTCGTGGCTAGTATAAGTTAAGGTGTTAACTTACTTAATCTTACTTAGGGGTAGTGATTGTGTTCAAGGGTTGGAGAATAGTAAATCGATCCACAAGGTTCAGGTATAATTAGAACGCGAGTAGTTCGTTAGATACTATTTTACACTTACTAAGTCTAAGATTTATCCTGGGTCTGGTAAGAGGGGGGTCAAGTGAAGGATGAATAACCGAAGTTCTTCACTGTTTATCCTAATTTGAATGATTAGTTTTGTTTAAAAATTTCTATTAGTCTTAGGTCTTTAGAAAGGGTTGGGTAGTGAATCGACGTTTGAGGTCGTTAGACACTAATTAAGTGGGTGGGGGAGAACAAAGTTGTTCTGTTTGATCCAAGGATAAGCCTTGATGATCAAATTTGAAATTTAATTAAGTAGAAAATGATTTAAGATCCAAGGATAAGCCTTGATGATCTGGTTTTAAAATTAAGTGAATTTAAGTTTTAATAAAATTTTAAATGTGTGTAAAGGAAAGATTTAGTGTTTTGATGATATTAGTGGGTTTATGATTGCTGTTATGTTTTAGATGATGGAGCTGGAACAACAGGATGATTTATGATTACTAACCATTTATTGTCATGCTACTAATTTTTATTTTTTATTTTTCAATAAATTTTTTTCAAACATATTTTGTATATTACTGCAGAGTTTTAGGAAAACGATCTTAGATCTTTTTATCAATCGTTATTGTATATTATTAATTTTGTTTAGCGCCTGAAATGATTTTGAAGGTTAACTTCAAGGTTTTATGTTTGCAAATGAAAATCTAAATTCATTGCCAGTAGTATTCTAAATATAAAAGTTTGTTCTGGTTTTTGCCTAACTATCATATAGCTATATGGCAAGTTTCTACTTTGTCGTATGTCGTCTCTGGTTCGAGGTCTTCTTCCAATTCCGGGTAGTTCTGTTATGGTTCGGAATATTGGCTCTGATCTATTGAGTCGTAGAGACATTTCGATTAAATTATTGTCGTATAACATTTTGTAAATGTTTTTGTCTAATTTCTAATCTATTTTGGTTAATTCTAAGCTATTAAGGTCTTGTTCGAGACTTATGGTCGCACCAGATGAGTTAGGACCGAGTTGGTTAACTCATAGAGTAATTTCGGATAGGGTACACCGTCTGCTCGTCACGCTATCTTATTTTCGGCCGGATAGATTCGTGCAACTTCTTAGTCTAATACCGATCCTAATCTTACTCTTATACTATCTAGTCTCAGGTTGTTTAACTAGTCTCTGCTAGGCTCAATAGATCTAGGGTATACTGGTTTATTGCGGTTGCTGAAGTGCTCGGGAGAGTCCAACTAATTTCTAAGTTAAATTCAAATCTCTCTGGTGCTGAAATTACAAGTAACTTCAGCACTTACAAATAAGTGGGTTGTTAGTTAGATGGATCATGATTGGTTAATATTAAATACTTTACATTGGTAAAATATCTAAATTATCCAATCATAAAATGTAGTTTAGATCAGGTTCCACACTCTACTTCCTTGCAAGCACATTTGCATTTAGTTATTGCTGAATTTTAGTTGTTCAGTTTCTTTAGGACTGTTCACATTTTTTGGTATTCGGATTTCCACTTTGATGACTGTCAAAATGTCGTCTTAAAACACAAGATCTTCACACAACTTGTGTTGAAGAGGTCATCTTATTACCAGCAGACTTTAGAAGCCTTTCTAGAATTGATCTGCCCGTGGTTTTTCATCCCATTGAGCTGAAGTTACACAGTTTTTTTGGTTCTGTCGTCCAAAGGGATTTGGTCGTAAGCGTATCTGAGATCCAGTGTTGAGAAAAACATGTCACACATGAGAAAATTTTTATTCTACCCGCTTCTCTTGGTATATGGGCAACCTTCTCGTCTTTTATTGAATAGTCCTAAGTCTGTTACAATTTCAGTTTTATCAAGTGGTCTTTTGATCTCCGGAACCTGGTGAATGATACTTGGTATGAAACTTTGACCTAAAAGACTCAAATGGCATTGTTTGACTCAATCGAGCGGGTTTTCCGATGTTAAGTACTATATGTATTTCTTGTAGTTTAATCCAGAATTTCGACAGGCGTGATTTTATGTGATAAATTAATTATAAACTTTAATTAATTCCACTGTCATGATTGATGCCGACTGACCTCAACCTAAACCTGATTGATGTCTGAATATGTTTCCAAACGTCGTTTTTATTTTCTCTTCTAGTCTTGCTGCCACTTACTTGTTCAGGAAGGACATTGGACTCCTCGGATCGACTATTGCTATGCTGGGTTCTCCCTGTGATTTTGACTTTTACCACATGGCCCTGTAGATTTTCTTCGTCGTAGTGTTTTGTCGTTTTGTTTCAAATGCTTCTTGAACTGTCATGGCTGTGAAGTTGAGTTTTTCTGTAGTTCCCCATCTGTCTACAAATGTATATTCTGCGAGTACTACTGGTTCTACCTTATCGTTCTGTTGGTTGTTCTGGGACTCATCTGCCTCTTCACTCCGGGCGTTTATTTATTTGGC
This sequence comes from Symsagittifera roscoffensis, assembly GCF_963678635.1. Lineage (NCBI taxonomy): Eukaryota > Metazoa > Xenacoelomorpha > Acoela > Convolutidae > Symsagittifera > Symsagittifera roscoffensis. Next base: position 15,227,870 of record NC_087064.1, read on the forward strand.
GGTTGTTGAGCGGCACACTTTTTGGAAGTGCCCTCTTCGTGAGCACTTGCAACAATATTTGTCTTTTGCTGAGGCCACTTCTATGTGCTCTTGCGTGTCCGTGCGTGAGTGAATGGATTTCCGCATTTCAATAGTTGTGTTTGGTCTTTGGCCTAGTTGAATAGCTGTTATTTGCTGTACTTGCGCATCTTAATGTCTATTTTGGATGTTCAGTGTGCCTACCATGTCCTTGACCTCTCTTGAATGGTGGTCGGTTCCTCCGTTAGTTAAATTAAGACCATTTATCCACGGGGGAAAGGACCAACACAAGAGCTGTACAGCTCATCACGGCGAACCGCTGTTGTGCCCCTGTTTTAAGAACTACATGCATTTTTTTTGGTTATTTTTCTAGGCTGGGTAATGTTGCTTCACCCTCAAGCAACGAGCACGGATCATGGTGGGCCTCGAACATCCGACCTTTCGATTGAGAGGCGGAGACGTAACCACTTCACCATCGCTCCCCATAGTTTGGGTAATCCCTTGACTCCAGTTTAAGTTAAAATGGTTTAATTGACGGGCTTACTTAGCCATGGCTATGATATTCGATGGATTTTTCGTTCTATGTTCTTTTTCTCTTCTAAGTGCTTAATCGTGTTCGTATTTAAGTGTCATAGTCTCCACTATCAGTGCATCCGTTCAAACATTGAGCTGCGCAGATGCATCCAACCCATTCTTCTTCTCTGTCTTCTCATTCAGCTTTTGATGCTGGTTTCAATAGTTTTAAAAAAAGTTGTTCAAGTCATTTGTTTTTCTGCTCCACATAAAAATTATATCTTCCAAAATTTGGGGTATTTTCTACCACAAAAACGCTTTCTTGTTCTTTCTATGTCTCCTGATGATGTTTTGTAGGTTAAAATTTGGTCTTTTATAAATGAGTTGGCGTTGTGCCTTTTATCCCAAGCATAAAAATGTTTAGCTTTTTGTTTTGTGTCGTTTTCATGTCACGAGATGACTCCGCACAGTATGTCATAATTGTTCGCTTTTAATCTTTAATTTTTTCATCCGAAATTTTTCTCCAGCAGGTTCCTTTATTCTCGATCTTTTTTCCTCATATTTGCATGGGCTTTTGTTAATCTTTCCGACAAAATTTCAGCATGTTTAAAGGTTTCTGGATTCCAGAGACCTACACATATTAAACTGTGCGCCTATCCAGTGCAAAGTTTAGTCTCGTAATGAACACATTACTTGGATCAGTCAGTAAGCCTTACTTTAAAATGCAATGGCTTCTGAACTTGATTAATTGGTCGCATTTCAGCGCATTTTTGCCCCATTGGTTGTCTTAGTAAATTTTAAACCTTTTCAATTTTGCAAAAATAATTCACAGCCAAAAAATCTTTTAAAGTTAGAGTTCGGTCTTGCATAGATGGTATGAAAAATTAATTAACGCTTAAAAAATGAAACTTTTTAGCAACAAAAGACCTTGTGTTACAGTTCCGTCAACTGGCTTGACGGAACAACAAAACGCTTCATATCATAGCAAAATGCAGAAATTTTTTTTACTCCCCTATGACATTAAAAGCCTTAAATATTTTCTGACGCAATGCCCAGAGCAAAATTATAAGCTTTGGGTCTTTTTTAACGCAATAACTGAATCAATGACATTGTTTCAAATATTTTTGTGATGATTTTTTTGTGATGATGCCGGAATAATTAGCTGATGATTTTGATGATGATTTTTTTTGTGATGATGCCGGAATAATTTGCTGCTTGTATTATGAAGCAGCCGAATAAGTAATATTCAAACTACCATAAAACTAAATTGCATGTGAAATCATTTTTTATTGAGAGCACCGCACTCAATATCGTTCGAACTGCTAGTTTTTAAATCAAACTTGTCCTAAGAAAAAACCACCCTCAGCATAAACAAACATTTAGTCACTTTCTCCAAACTTGAAAACAAAAAAAATATGGGCCGAATTGAAAAAAAAAATCTTTTTCAGAAAAGATTCGGAAAAGTTTACAATATCAGCAGTCGACGACGAAGATGAAGTTTTCACAGATTCGGGTCATATCACAGTTAATTTTGCAATCAAGATGTTTCCCGACTTCATAAGGGAAATATACCGGAAGATACCAATATTGGAATCAGTTTAGAACTAGTATTTATAACCAACTATATTCTTGATCAAACGATCTCTATAAAATATTTCTTACTAACCAATCATGATCCATAACTATTATTTGTAGTGCTGAAACTACTCGTAGTTTCAGCACCAGAACAAAATAAATATAACTTAGAAGACAGTTGTTCTCCTTCAAAATAGTTCCCGATATCTATCTCGCAAATACAAAATAGACTAGATGTATTGAGACAAGGAGATATAAGAGTAAGATAGGGTGACGAACAGATGGTGTACCTTATCTGAAATTAATCTATGAGTGAGCCACCCCGGCCCTAAACTCATCTGGTGCGACCAAAAGTCTCGAACAAGACCTATTAACTAACTTAGATTTAGCAAATTAGAAATAGAAATAAGATCAAAAAATACATTGCAAAATGTTAGATAGCATAGACAACTTAATAAGTATGTCTCTATGTCTCAATACGTCTACTCCAATATTTCAAACGATACTTAAAACACCAGGTCAAAAACTGAACAGCAGACCAAGCTTCTATAATGTTCTAAGACTTTGTCATAATGTAGGGACACTAATTGCGTAATTTTTAACTAATAATGGCTTTTTGCTTTTCCCCCTCACATCACAGGAACATCAATCTTATATGTTAATGATCAAGCACAAAAAGGTTTGTCATGGCTGAATTTGTCCGCATTCCAACTTTTACACAGAGGCGAAGCTGAGCTTGTACCACTTGCGATACAAATATGAATGACTATGATTAAAATCAGACGGAAAAAAACTTCAAAAAATCGTTTTTGTCAATAAAAAATGCAATAAAACACAAAATATCCAGAAAATTGCCTGCAGCATTAGAAACTCTACGAAGCGCTCTGGTAAGGCTATAAATGGGGCAACTTCTCAAAACAGTCCTTTCTACGGAACTAACCAGACAAAAAAGCAGACGTACAATAATCTACATTAACCAAAAAGTTCTATTTGCAAAAAAAAAACAAGTCTGACCGGCAATCGAACTACCAGGCTTTATCATTTCAAGCATGGGGGTTACAGAAACTTGGAATAAAACTGAACCATCGATCTACGGAAACCAATCCGACAGAAATAAACAGACGGACGATTGTCCGAAAAAGCATAAAAAACATGCCTTAAAAAGGACCCGGCCGGATTCAAACCGCAAGCCTTGCCATCTAAGAATGCTGTTTTACCTCTACGCCGGATGCACCAGATGGTTGATTGGATTGGAATTTATAATCACCAAGCGGTAACAAAGCCCAAAATACCTGAGCCGAAATGCTTCATATCGGAAAAAGTTCAAAAATTCCAAGCTTATAAAAAAAGTTATATCCCTTTTCCCCTCAGAGCAAACACGTGCGCATAAAATATTTTTGCGGTCGCAATAAGAGGCCACTAAATCGATATTAATTAAGCCAAAAAAATATTCAGCCAATAAAAAGACAAAAAAAATGAAAAAGAAAAAAAATATATTAAACAAATCGAGCTGGTAAAAATACAAATGTGAAAAGCAAATTCCAAAGACGCCGGATTTTTAAAAGTCTAAAAACAAATACAGTGAGAATAGTTTACAGCTAAAATAAACGATTCTTAGATGTGGCTACTAAGTATGGCGCAGCTGTAATCGGTTATAATCAGTGAGAAAGCAATCCAGAAGGATAAGAGTAGGACCTGCTAGAACACCACTTCAGTCGAATTCCATCTTCATCAAAAAGCGCAGGAAGAATGCTACACAAGGAGCATGTCTGCTTAAAACAGCAGAGGGAGTCTCCGCGGTTAAGAAAAGAAAGTTTGTGTCGCATGACAAAAAGGAGATTGTGGAGCTGCCCAGTGTTTTTGATCTGGGACGGGTAGTAGAACTAACAGACAAAAACGAGTTCCTCGGGCCCATGAACGGGCGATCGTCGAATAGACACGATCAAAAGGAACCCGCGGACAAGAGTGCAGAACGTGGCGGATAGTTCGTCCTGTGAACTGATCAAAGCTTTTTTATAAATAAATTATCAAAATTGTTCACGAAGTTAGGAAGTTCTAAATTGCACCAGGAACACATCAATTTCATGAACCTGCTAATTCAGACAGATCATGATCAGGCAGATCAAAGGCAGTAAATCCAAGTATGGGCAGACATGCTTTTGTCAATCAATCACGACATTAGGCACGTAACAGGTGCTACTTTTGGAATGGTCGACTACTTACCACGTAATCCTTGTTTCGATGCCCCCACTTCCGTTTATGATGAGTTGTTTGTGATAAACACCACTGAAAATTTCACTTCAGCGTGACAACACATCAGAGCAAAGGCAGGATTGGACTTGGGCTCAGCCAGGCTAATTTTTGTTTCGAGTGCGGACACAGTCAACAGTGCCACCTCAAGTACGGAAAATGCATCAATCAGATCACAGAAAAAATCAAGGCACTCGATCCAAACATCACGAAGAGTTCCAAACATCAGATGTGAGTTCAAAATTAGGTCAAATCCCGAAAGTGGGCGTTTAAAGATCGACGCAAAAACTCCAGATCAGTTACGGTGGCCATCGCAAAAACTCAACCTTGCAGAGACGAGTTAGTTTTCAAGTCATCTGTCGCCACAGGGACTGGAAAATTTCACGAGAAAACTTAACCACTCATAATCAATCCTTGTGTTACTTCACTGGCCACAAGCAAGAGGGACCAAGCAATTTAACGGAAAAAAACAGCCAGTCAGAGGAGAGGAGCCAGTGAAGCGCAAAGAAAGAGAGGGCGACCCCGGTCATACGATCCGGAAACTTACCAATTAAATTCGAGCATGCAAACTCCAACTATCACGGTTTTTTCAAGTCATTTCTGAACCAGTTTCCAATTATTGTTTACTAAGATTCAGTTGACCAATCAGTCATGAGCTCACTTTTGAATGAGTCTGCTCTGTTAGACAGCAACGGCGGTCAGAGCTAACCTGTTAAGTTTTGTCGAAAATTTTCAACCAAATCAAAACGCCGATACCCCACTAGCTAGGATCGTAAAAATGGAACCTACAAACCCAACAAATTGCCACCCAACCCCTCGCCATACTCAGCAAAAAGCAGACAAATAATAAGCCCAATTTTTTTTGATCCGGAATATTTGCCGTTTGGAAAAAACTGGTCCTGATCAGATCCGAACACAGGAACTTTGCCGTCCCAGGCGTATTCGTTATCATGAGACTAACTGTACAAGAGACAACTGTGACCACCAGACTTACTGTGAACTCACTGTGAAGCAAGGTACATCAGGAGTCCAATGAGTCCTTTGGACAAAGTTGTTTACGGGAAAAAAAAGTCTACTACCCGATTGTTATACCCTTGCTTATCGCAAGGGTAATAATCAAATAATGTGAAAAACCATTTTTCCTAAGAGCCCATACATATTGTAGTTTATTACGCTACTTGAGGAAAAATTATTGCGCCATTTTTGCAGAGAAGGGAAGGGCGGTTGAAAATATCTAAAACTTGGATTCTTTCAGTATTTGAATTTTAAACTAAAACATTTAACTTATCCTAAATGAATCTTGGCATGGTGATCAGTCTAAGTGTTGCGAACAGCTTTATTCTTCATACTTAAGATCGTAACATCACGCATTTAGCCACTATAACAAGTAATGTAACTCTGAAAAACGTCCATGCGTGGGGCTGGCAGAAAAGAGCCAAAACTTGGGTTTAAAATGAACACTGAGATCCCAGTTTTGAACAAATCATATAAATAAAACTGACGCAAATTCAGCTTTTTTGCTTTCTAAAATGCTATTTTAGGGGTCATTTTGGACAAAATGTACTTAGAATTTTTCTTACAAAATTTACTTACAGTATTCTTCATTTGCATAAAAAGTTACATGGGAGAGAATATTTTTTGAATGAGAGGAGTAAAAAAGTTGATTATGCGATGTTAAACATTTGAGATGAGAAAATTGTGTGGTTGGGTGTGACAAAATTCCTCAAATTGATTTTTTCGTATTATTCAACATCGATGGAAAAAACTTATTACAATAGAAAAAATTGGCTTTTTCAGACCCGTAGTAATACAACGGGTAACTGCTTCTAATCAAAAACTGAGATTTTCAGAGTGGGTTGTTTAGATCATTTTCTGTCCATCGAACAAAATTTTTTGTTAAAATTCGATGAAAATGTTGTCAGTCAGTATGGAGAGAAAAAACGTAAACTTGCGTTAAATTTTTTCCTCTAGTGTAAATAAAAATATATAATCCTAAATATACGTGTTTTGCCGATGTGTTCAAATTTAGCCAAGCAACGCAGAAACAGAGACGACTTCTGCTTTTTATCTTTCTAAATTTCACAAATTTGTGCGTTACTTCATCAAATGTCGGCCACCAAAGCCGCAACAAAATGAACTTGTTTTTAGGTGGCTACTTTTGCCATCTTGTGCGCCGTATATTTCTATCAATTTCTGAGATGACCGCTCGACTAGCATAAAGCTCTGTAAGCAAAAAATTTGAAAACGTAAAAATGTATCGACTAGTATAATTTTGATAGCTTAATTTCTCAGAAATTCAAAATAACAACTAAAATGTGTTCCAATTGAAACTTGTATTGCTGGGAGTACAAAAAAGAGCAATTGATAAATAGGGCAGAAAACAAGCACCTGAAATTCCTTAACAAATAAGTCGTGATCAGCCACACCCAGACCTGTAATGGCTTCAACCGAACACTGATCTCCGCGCAAAATTCGAAATGTGTATAAAACTGTGATCAAAGATATTTTGTTCACAATTTTTAGTTGTTCACCATACCAAATTTCGTTGCATTAGGACAATGTTAAAATAGTTTTTTTTTGGAAAATCAAATTCTAATATGGGATAGTGGAAAAGAGCCAGCTCTTTTCCAGCAGTCTCCTCGTAGTAAAAAAAACATAGCCCAGAACAGTTTTGTCTAATGGTGAGACGAAGTTAGGGCTATAACTTTATATAGGTATGGGGCTGTAATAATAACACAGAGGCAAAGCGAAGCATGGCAAACGACTATACCGACAATAAGTTTTCAAAATGAACATTTATACCACAACCGACCTGAATTATTTGAAACTCAATTATTTTAAGCTGATGAATAAGTTTGCAATTCAACAAATTAAAAAGAGATGACTAAGCCAACAAATATAAGTCGAAACCTTGAAGGCAGAATTCTCAGCTTTTGAGCGAAAAAAAATAAGAAATGAATATCTACAAAGCCAGAGTAGAGTTAGTGAAAATAAATTCAAAAATTAAATCAACAAAAATTGTAATACACGTAAAGTTGCTTGAAGAAAAATCTGTGATGTGGCAACTGAGTAGAAAAACATAAACAATAGGCCAGCACTGCATTTTTTCCCGGAAAAATTTCAGTTTCATATATACTGAAAAAATAAGGTCCGATCGAGAGTCGAACCCCAAAACTTAGGGCGCAAATGACTTCACATTATCTCCACGCCACGCGAGAAATGGACTGGGTTTAGTAAGGTCTCAAAAACAAAACAAGTTCTATTTCTAACAGAATTTTAAGAAAGATTGTATAATTATAAAGGGAAAAAAGTCTAGTTCCCGACTACAAGACTATTGCTCTCGCAAGTGTAGAGAGACTAAAACTTAAAATAGCTTTCGCCTCTCATTTCTCCGCACTTCTCGTATATCCACCTCGACTATGGTATTCGAGTTGGGATATTTCGCTTATATTACTCTCAGCATTATATGAAAAGCAACAGTTGATAAGTTAATTGAGACGCCCATATATATCGGAAAATAAGATGAATAAAAACTTGGTTTTCTATCGGAACAAAAATCTGAACTGTCATATCATCCAACCAAACTAAGATACTTTATTTACACTTAAAACTAGCACCGCAAACTAGGTAACAATCTGAAGTCACTCAAAATCTAAACTAATTCTCCTGCCTTAAGCGCGACGTCTGGGTCTGATTGCCATTTAACACGAAACTGTAATGTTAGTGCAAACTCTTTCAAACAAAGAGCCAAAATGGCATTTGCATATTTATGCGCGCAAGCATAGCCTTTTAGATGATCGACTGACTTCTCAAAGCATATCGAAAAACGCTGGTACCATTGGAAAATGTTTGAAATTATTGCATCAAAATCTAACTTGCGTATAACTTAATCTCGAAGGTGACAGTTGCTTAAATATATGAAAGAAATTAAAATAACAAAATTTAAGGTAACCGTAAAAACGGGGCCATCCAACAATGCTTTCAATTTCATAACAAGGAAGATTTTAGAAGTAATTCAACTTTAGGGATCCTTTGAACTAAAATAGTGTCATATCACCAAAAAAAAAAGAGTTTCAGATCTTCGCATTTTCAACTCATATTCTTCTTGAAGGGCGACCAACCTTGAGGGGTTGAAAACCAACCAGTCATTGCTTTTTACGAAGCGCAGACTATTCTCTTAACTGTTGATTTCATAGCGAGTTGTTTTATTAGGTCAATTAGGAAGCCATAAAAGATTTTAATGGCTTAACTAAACCAATGCCAATTATACAATAAAACAAAACTATTTCGGGAACATTAAAACATAGCCAACAGACAGTTGTATAAGAGTCATGAACAGGAGAAAACTTGAAAAGAAAACAAAAACCAAACACAGTTAAATCAGACTCGAGATAACTTTTAAGAAACTTAATCTTGGCAAAGGATTTTATCCCACTCATGGCACGTATCCTTAAGATAGATAAAACACAACATAGTCAACAGACTAATTAAAAAGTCAATGGCCTCGAAAAAACCAAAACAAATGATGACTTTTTCTGAATACTTTTAAATTATCGAATGTGGAAGAAAAAATTTTCAGATTCAAGCTCGTAGAAAAAAAATTTAATAAACAAGGTTGATTCTGTTAATATAAAAATGGCTTTTATTCCGCTGGGAAATATCAAATTTACACCAAGGCGAAGCAGCACTTTGCAAGCACAAGCGATAAAACGTCGAAAAGAACCAGCAAAATGTTTAAAACAGCCAACTGACAGTTCGAAGAGTAATGAACGCAAGAGAACAAAAAACACTGACTTTGCAAAAAAATGTCAATTTTCGAATTGTTGCTCGAATTTCTAGAGCAAATTATGATTGGTTTTTTTACAAAATTAACCCATCTCGAGCGAACTGGATCAATAGGTAAAGTTTTTATTCCGCTGAAAGTCTAAAAATTTAAATTCCACTTTCGAAACTAGAAATTGTTCACGTTTGTTTGCGCCATTTCCACGTTCGTATTTGGAGTGTGTTATTTACGTAAATTTCAGCAGAGCATTTTTACTGAACTCAAAAAGTGCATATATACCTAAGTGCATCCATAAATGCATTAATATGTATATGAATCTGTAGTTGTTTGAGCATTTTAAGACTTTTTCCTGGAACAAAAAAAAACAAAAAAAAATCACCAATATCTCTTCAAAAGTCTTTACTACGTTCATTACTCTTAAAAACTGAAATAAGGAGAGAAAATGTACAAAATCGAAAAACTTTGTCTTTTGTAGGAATCGAACCCACGAATTGGAGATTAGTATTCTCATGTTCTCGCATCTGCAAGTTCAAATCATCAATTTCAAAAAATGCTGAGCCAACTCAGTTCGCGTTCACGCTCAAAATCTTAGCAGAATAAAATTGTAAGGAGACAATTAATTTATATCCACAAAATATCAGCACCAAAACGAATTACTATTACCCTAAAACAATTCCACCATGCAAAAAGAAATTAAACTTCCAAATCTAATCCAAATTCTTTAAACTGAAATCAGTTGCAAGTTACTTTTCATTTGGCAACAAAAAGTTTTTCTCGATGCATTCAAATACAGGCGGAACTAAGCTATCTTTGTCAAATGCGTCGGAGTTTTCAGCAAACGTTGAATGACATTCAAATTTCACACTTGAGTTTAATTTATCTCTGATTTTGTGAATCAGTGTGTTGAACACGCTCGGTAAAATTGGTCCATTGTAAATTTCGAACGAATACTCTTTACGCCTTTCTTTAACATCTTTGAAGTTCGCCTTGTAATCTTTAACTTTCAAGTTCAGCTGTTGGAGCGTGGCTCCTGAAAATGGCTTACAGGATAGAATAGTTGGGGGCAACCCTGCAAGAGCTCCACTTGAAGGTATCAACGATTTGAAATTCAGCAAAAAGTTGAAAAACTGGTGAACAGAATCCGAGCTAATTACGATCGCAGATTGCTTAGTATAATCGTATTTATTCTCGTTTTCAAAAGATTGTGTCGATTTCTGAGATGAGACTTGAACTTTTTCACAGCCCAGTACGTTGAGCCAGTCCTGACACGAAGCTTGGTCTTGTAGCAAATCTTCAGGATCCTCACGCGAACAATCAAGGTCATTCGTATTACTTTCAAAGCAATCATTTTCTTCCAATTTCCCTTCACTTGAAAATGACGCCTCTTTTAGATTCGTAGCAGATGAACATGCACGTAAAGGCTCGAGTTTCTGACCTGATACCATATCATCCAAATACGGCTTCGAAAATTTGATTTTTTGCTTGAACAACGTATCGCGGAATCCGTTCGTGGTCGGTACAATGTGGATTTTAATCGGAACGTTTTTGGAGTTCAAATTACCCTGCGACTCACGACAAAAGCTTTCGAAACACATTGTCATATTAGAAGAACACAAAAAGAACAATTCTAAGTTACCACTGCGTAGCAAATCATAGGCACTTTGGAAGCTAACATTCCATGCTGAGAAGATGTCATTATTAAGAGCATCGGTTAAAAACGACGTGTTTTGGGCATCTTTGACTGCCGCTTTAGAGGTGTAGCGGGGAAAAAGTTTCAGCCATGGTATGTACGGGTGCATCCAGTAAGCGCAGTGGTCGGCCAGTTCTCGATCTGATTCCAAACTAACGTCCAGACATGGTTCCAAGACATGTGTCGCCTTTTTCAGGTGATATAAACTACTTGCAGATATAATTTTAACTTTGCTTCTCAAAGTGAGATGTCTCGGTAATCGTTCAACTGTTCTGTATGTCTTCGCTGCATTTTGATCCAGTTTAGAATCGCTCCTTTTGTATACAAACTGCTGACATGAAACAGGTAAAGAGTATACAGGCTGTGAACTGACGTCACTACTAAAAGAGACACGGTTCTTCCGTTCGGCTTTTGGCGACTCGTCGTCAAATAAACTCGGCGATGTCGGCGGCCTGAGACTCGGATCTTCAGGTACTTCTAATTGCGCTTCTTGTCCGGTCAAATTTTTATCTCTTGTTTTTAAATCATCAGCTGTGTTTGATAATCCATAAGCTTCGTCACAATGTCTTTTCGTGTTTGATGAAAGACAACTGAACGGGTTTTTACGCTTTGTCGCAATTTTTGTGAACCCTGCAGCTGGCTGACTATTCGAAAAGTTCGAATCATTTTCTTTTTCGGGTTCGGAGGAAATAAACTGAGAAGTCTGAGATTGGAAAACGACGAGGTTCGATTTGACTTTCGGGTTGCGAACTTTGAAGCGCCTGTTTTTCCAGCTGGGTGAGTAAAGGAAACGCTTAGGTGATTTGCCTGGCGTAATTGATTTTTTAAAAGCCGGCGAGAAAGAATTCTTTTCAGGAGTAGTCATATTCAACAATGACAAACCAACAAACCTGAAAAAAAAACGAACTATAATCACAAAAAAACTAAAATGGCAAATCGAAGTAAAAACTAAAAAAACAGTGAAACCCCATTTTCAGGGGGATTTTCTAAAATTTATCTAAGACTTTGTAAACCTTATTTTAGTCCGACAAATTGATTTTCCGAGCGCTCCAGGAACGCTTATGATAAACACAGGTCAAACAAGACGTTAGGGGCACATTTTGGAACGTTTTTATCAAAAAAATCTCTGCTCTCTAAGTCCCATCAATGGCGCTTTAACAAAAATTTACGGTCGGTCAACCAAAAATGGATGTCGTAAAGTAATATCAAAGGGCTCTTTGGGTGGTAAATCCTCACCTGTACAGTCAGGGGCGGATCTAGGATTTTCTCGAGGGGGGGCGGATTTTCGAAAAATTTAGACGACCTTTTTTTTTTTAGGTCGACCAAATTGATTTTTCGAGCTCTCCCAAAGCACTGTTTTGCCCCTATTTTGGCAAAATTTTGTGCGCCGCAGGCAAATTTTTGAAAAAACAGTCAAAAAAGCCGTTTTTAGGCACTTTTTGAAAAATTTTGACAAAAAAATTGCGTTTTTTTTGGCGCGCGCTCCCCCTCAAAGTTAGAAAAATTTTAGGTCCGCCCCCCCCCCCTAAATCCGCCCCTGTGTACAGTAGTGCTATTCAATTGTGAAAAATCTTGAGGAATAAAAAAAACTGGAAGACTCTTTTAACCGAACGCTATAATTCTCGGGTAGTTATATCTGGATGTTTCTATAACAATGCAATATCTTTTAATGCTGATATTCTCGTTTTTTTGGTCATTTTGCATCATCGATCAAAGAACAACAATTCTAATATTTCGGTCAAAGAACACCAATTCTTTATTTTTACGGCAAATTTAGCAGAATAATTTCTACTGCTGTGATCAGAAAAGAGCGACTGATTTTTTTTGAGCGGGGGGTGTTGGGGGGTTTGGCGTGGTGAAGGGGAGATTGGAAGTCTCTTGGAAACATTTTTGCAGACCTTTTTTAGGTCAACCAGTTCAATTTTTGAGAGCTCCGCCGAAATATTAGAATGACCACATCTGTTGAAATAACTTTTTGGAATGAAATCCTAGTTCTGAGCAATTTTTGAAGTATTTTCAAATAAAAATGCTTTTTCAAGCACGCTCTAGTCTCAAGTTTTTGAAGAAAAAACTTTTTGATGTACTTCGATGATTTTACATCTCAACTTTTTTGCTTTTCTCAAACGTGACCATCCTAAAAAACTTCGCTATGCAGAAGACAAACATGGTTATTTCTGCGTCAGCTCACAAAAAGACAAACATGAGAAAAACATTGTTTAATGGGTTAAAAAACCGCTTCGAATATTATTTCCGGCAAAACTCATTCTTCTGAATATGCCTCGGATTGATCTCTCAGCCTTATGTTCATAAATATAAATTACTCATATTTGGCTTCAATGTAGTAATTTCTGAAAAACAATAGGTGAATGTTTCCATTTATTCAACCAAAATCAGTGCCCACACTTCCCGTTATGGAGCTCCCCAAGCTCCGCTGTTTGATACAAAGCTCCTTGTACACTCCCTCCATCTGCAAAGAAACATCAAGTATTGCTTGAGTTGTGAAATTCTTCAAGTATCGAGAACAAGTTCACCTCAAGATAGCTCTACAAGATGGCTTTCAAGTTTTTTGATAAACACAGGTCAAACAAGACGTTAGGGGCACATTTTGGAACGTTTTTATCAAAAAAATCTCTGCTCTCTAAGTCCCATCAATGGCGCTTTAACAAAAATTTACGGTCGGTCAACCAAAAATGGATGTCGTAAAGTAATATCAAAGGGCTCTTTGGGTGGTAAATCCTCACCTGTACAGTCAGGGGCGGATCTAGGATTTTCTCGAGGGGGGGGGCGGATTTTCGAAAAATTTAGACGACCTTTTTTTTTTTTAGGTCGACCAAATTGATTTTTCGAGCTCTCCCAAAGCACTGTTTTGCCCCTATTTTGGCAAAATTTTGTGCGCCGCAGGCAAATTTTTGAAAAAACAGTCAAAAAAGCCGTTTTTAGGCACTTTTTGAAAAATTTTGACAAAAAAATTGCGTTTTTTTTGGCGCGCGCTCCCCCTCAAAGTTAGAAAAATTTTAGGGTCGGTCCGCCAAAAATGGATTTCTGAAAAAGTATCAAAGGGGGGACCCTTTGGGTCGGCAGGGGGTCGAATCCCTGAGAGGGGGGCGTCCGCCCCCCCCCCCCCTAAATCCGCCCCTGTGTACAGTAGTGCTATTCAATTGTGAAAAATCTTGAGGAATAAAAAAAACTGGAAGACTCTTTTAACCGAACGCTATAATTCTCGGGTAGTTATATCTGGATGTTTCTATAACAATGCAATATCTTTTAATGCTGATATTCTCGTTTTTTTGGTCATTTTGCATCATCGATCAAAGAACAACAATTCTAATATTTCGGTCAAAGAACAACAATTCTTTATTTTTACGGCAAATTTAGCAGAATAATTTCTACTGCTGTGATCAGAAAAGAGCGACTGATTTTTTTTGAGCGGGGGGTGTTGGGGGGTTTGGCGTGGTGAAGGGGAGATTGGAAGTCTCTTGGAAACATTTTTGCAGACCTTTTTTAGGTCAACCAGTTCAATTTTTGAGAGCTCCGCCGAAATATTAGAATGACCACATCTGTTGAAATAACTTTTTGGAATGAAATCCTAGTTCTGAGCAATTTTTGAAGTATTTTCAAATAAAAATGCTTTTTCAAGCACGCTCTAGTCTCAAGTTTTTGAAGAAAAAACTTTTTGATGTACTTCGATGATTTTACATCTCAACTTTTTTGCTTTTCTCAAACGTGACCATCCTAAAAAACTTCGCTATGCAGAAGACAAACATGGTTATTTCTGCGTCAGCTCACAAAAAGACAAACATGAGAAAAACATTGTTTGATGGGTTAAAAAACCGCTTCGAATATTATTTCCGGCAAAACTCATTCTTCTGAATATGCCTCGGATTGATCTCTCAGCCTTATGTTCATAAATATAAATTACTCATATTTGGCTTCAATGTAGTAAGTTCTGAAAAACAATAGGTGAATGTTTCCATTTATTCAACCAAAATCAGTGCCCACACTTCCCGTTATGGAGCTCCCCAAGCTCCGCTGTTTGATACAAAGCTCCTTGTACACTCCCTCCATCTGCAAAGAAACATCAAGTATTGCTTGAGTTGTGAAATTCTTCAAGTATCGAGAACAAGTTCACCTCAAGATAGCTCTACAAGATGGCTTTCAAGTTTTTAGAATAAATTTCTCAAACACGCATTCATGAAAGCCCATTTTTCAAATTTTTCAGGATAAAACGCAGATAATGTTTTTCATTAACAATTTTTTTAAAATTCTGGTATATGAGTTTTGGCATTTTAACCGCATAAGAGGGAAGTTGAAATTTACATTTGGCTTTTTAAAAGTTGTATTGTTATCCAACTTTTTCTTGATTGTTTTCTTATTTGGTGTCTCTCCCTCCCCTTATAGCACACTTAGTCCCATACTTCTTACGTCCTTCAGTTACCATCCCCCTACACTCTTAACCCCATTCCCTACCGCTTACACGCATACAAAAGGGTTATGAGTGCCCCCAAACTTACGTGGTGTAATTTAAGTGTTATTGTTGGTGTTGCTGGAGGGATGTGGTAGGAGTGGAGGAAGATATGAGAGAATGTTCAATAAGGGGGTGTAATTATTCAGAAAAGGGGCGTTCAAAGAGCGAGGTGAAGCCGTTTTGCAAAATTTAAGTATGGGGAGTTGGTTTAGAAATCGAGTAGGCGGTAAGTAATGCGGAAAAACTTAATAGATCATTAATCATTGAAATCATCTATAATCGATTATAAATTAATATAATTTTTTTTAATTTTGAAAAAAAATTATTCAGAAAAGGGGCGTTCAAAGAGCGAGGTGAAGCCGTTTTGCAAAATTTAAGTATCGGGAGTTGGTTTAGAAATCGAGTAGGCGGTAAGTAATGCGGAAAAATTTAAAAAGATCATTATTCATTGAAATCATCTATAATCGATTATAAATGAATAATTATGGTTTTAGTAACAATTTACTTTAAGAATTATTGCCTGTATCATTTCAGCCTCTCGCTGAAATTTTTAAATAAATGTTCAAATGAAGCCATTTTTCCGGATAGTCTTAAGTATTGGCAAAATCCATGACTTTACATAAATATGGCAATGCAAAATGTAGAGTATAGATGCAAATAAAACGTGAGTATAAATGCATATAAATTAAGCACAGTGCATATAAAATAAGCAGTGCATATAAAATAAGCACAGTGCATATAAAATAAGCACACCGACCGGTTCTTGTGGCTAGCTTGCGCCACCAAATGATCTTACAAAAAACGAGTTGTACCGAAACAATCGGAAGTTGATTTTGTGATCTTGATTATGCAAACCGTTTACAGTTGCTTATTTCTTGTTATGTGTGGTGTGTTTACCGAAAATACCCATTATTAAATATGTTTAATACAGTTTTTTCAGAGATTGAGCGCACATTTTGGCGCCCAACGTGGGGCCGATTGTTCTATTAACGAGTGACACCGAAGTCTATTTTTCACGAAGTCGGTCGACACAATTATTCACGACTTATCGGACAGTTATTAACGCATTTGCACAAAGGACCGAAGACCGAAACAGAGTGACCGAGTGTCAAGTTGGCCGAGTGTCCAGTTGGCCCCGAGTGTCTAGTTGGCCGATTGTCCAGCTGGCCGAGCGTCTAGTTGGCCGATTGCCGATTATCCAGTTGGCCGATTGTCCAGTTGGCCGAGTGTCCAGTTGGTCGAGTGTCCAAATAGCCGAAAGTTGTCTGTAAGCCAACAGACGACAAAGCAGACAGACGAAATAACAGACTGGCGAAAGAGAGGCTTGTTCAGGTGCCCGGATTGTTGACTTTTGGTTCAAGTGCAGCTGTGTTTTTCTCGACACCCGAAGTTTTTGGATTTTTTTTCCCGGTGACGCCAATCTCCAATTAAAAACTGTAAGAAGTTTCCAAAACTTTCCATTTGTGCTATAGTTTTATATACGATGTACTTTATGCTAGAATTTTTCCCGCAAGCTAGCACCCGGTAATTTTTCTCAATACCCAAAATTTTTGGACAGTTCCGTTGAACTGAAATATCTTACAATCGGTACATAGACGAAGACTTGACATTTTTTCTCGATACCAAAATTTTTTGGATATATGTGAACGGAATATTAATCCGTGAAATCGGAACATAGACATGAGGTACTGGACTAGTTTTTTGGATTGGTTTATGACTCGAACCTGCTGACCAAAATTTTCCGAAAAACTTTGTGAAAAGTGAAAAAATTGCCAAAAAAATCCTCAAAACGTCCCCAGATTTCTGCGACACTGTGCTGTAACTTGACAACAACCTTATGGTAAGTGGTCTGGTAGCAAAATATCAGGCAAATTAAGTTGAGTTTTTTCATCCTCAGGTTTTTTGCGCTTGTGTTGTTGCCTGATCCCCCACCCACCATTGGTGAAACTGAAAGCCAGTTCGCTTTAAGTAAATCAAAGCCGTTTCTGCCCGTCCGATTATTGACTTCGTTGCGTGACAGTATTGTTAAGTGGTCAGGTACGGTGATATTAAGTGAGTTAAGTTGAATTCTTTCATCCTCAGGTTTACTCCGTGTGTGTTGTTGGAGTTCAACCGACCTACTTAATTTTCCAACCCCATTGATACTTAAGCGTAACGAAGCCGTCGAATAGGTCCCCTTAAGTATATGGTATTCATTCTAGGAGCTAGTTCCTTGGATCACGCGCTCCGAAAACTTCCCGCTCCGTCCCAAAAGCGCGTCAAAGATACTTGCTTTACGAAGCCAGGTTTAAGTTTGAACTTTAAAGTTAGGGACTCCCAGAAAACAATACAGTACTACCTTCATCACTACTTGTCTCACCGTAACGAACTTGTAATTTGGCACGACGCCATTAATAACTCGATAAGTAGGCACCGCAACAACATTAACCGCAAGCTGAGTAGTGAGCAACTTGTCAATTTGTTATTAAGGTATAGGACAAACATTTGTGCGATCGTATACTGTAGACGGAACGGAACCGAGGATATAGAGGAAAGTTTAGGTTCAACAGGTATTCTCGTTCTGAACGTCGTGAAAGACTTTATCTCTAAGCGTAAGGCTAAGGACCAGGTACTAATTGAGAAGTACAAAGAGCTTCACCAGCCTCCTTCCTCTGAGTTAAAGACTCTCCTCCTTCTAAGGCGTTATAGCGCTGATCTTAACATCCTTAAGACACCTAAGAAGCGGAACCGCTTACCCCTCAAAGCTTGGAAAGCTATAAAAAATAGGCTTCAGGCAGAAGCTTTGAGACGTCAAGTTCCCCCATCTTGTGAGCCAATGTTGATTTATTAATGCAAATTTAATTACGTACCAAAACAGTATCTCATTTTATTGATTGTTTTCTATAAGTGGGATCCGTAGAATATTTTCAATTTGTGAAAAACATGGACAAAAAATTCCAAAAGTAAGATACGCAAGTTATTTGAAACCCGTCTAAATCTAGAAAATGAGCTGCTTAAAGGTCACTCGTTATTATTTGAGTACATTGAGAATAATAGTCGCAGCACAAAAATTGACAATGCTGTTTACAAATGTAAAATTGCGTTGGAAAAAGCTGTCGACGTCAATGAGCAATTAATTAGGTTAGCGGGAAAAAAGGAAAACCCTGAAAAAATTATTGCTCAGCAAGACCTTTGGCTTAAGAAAATAACCGAAATGAACGATAAAGTAATGCATGAAGCTCAGAGTTACAAGATGAGCCTTGAACCTTCGTCATTTCCAGCAGCCGGCATTACAGGGAGCAAGGGATCTCTACAATAAACTAGGTCTGAGACATCCTCACGCTCGCACAAAACAAGAGATTCGGAGGCACTAGTATCTGAAAACAGGTCTAAGGTCTCTAATAAGTCTAAGGAAAGTAGAAAACGTGAGTCACATAAGTCTGATAAATCTGCTTCCAATCGTCATACCTCGACTGTTCGCACTATGTCATCAAGTGAGAAACGGCATGAATTAGCTTTAGTAAAACGACGCCATGAGGAGCTGGAAAGGCAGTATCAAGTATCTTTAAGACTTAAAGAGCAAGAGAACCGTCTTATGTTCGAACAAAGTCAGCATGAACTAGAGCAATTGGCTGAAAGTCATAAAAAGCAACTAATTGAAATGGAACTGAAACTGTTTGAACTTGAGGACAGTTCATCTGAGGTTAGCGAGAAGGTAGCGGAAAGTAACTCGACAGGAGTAAGTCAACCTAATTCAAAAGTAGGAACCGATCGGACTAATGATTGGGTAGACTCCGTTAGTTCACAAGCACCTCCTGACGTTGCTAGTGCGCCAGGTTTGCTGGCCTTCACTCCTGTACCAATTTCGTCAAAACCAACGACTTCCGCACACTTCGCTCATGCAACAAACACAAGTTTTAGTCATAACCATGAGCACACTGCCTTTAGTGACCCTGGAATCCTTAGTCATTCTTTTGCCTTTGCAAGCTTCTGTTCCATCTGTTTCAGTCCCAGTTAACAATATGCATTCTAGTGCACACGTGTTACCCCACCGTTTGCTGTTCCTTTACAGACCATGAGTTCAAACATAACTAATGGTAGTTTTGCCTTCGCACAACCGGAATCATTACCTGTCCCAATGTTACCGGCAACCCAGTTCTAGTTTTGTTTCTTTGTCACCTGCATTTGCTGGTGGTGGCTTCTCATCTTCTGGAGTAAACCCAACGCCGGTTTTCTTTTCGGCACCTAATTGCCATGCAGCGCCAGTCCGGACGCAACATAATCTTCCCTTTGTTCCGCATACTGTGTCACCTAATATCAACGATTACTACACAAGTGATGCAAACTTATGGCGATTGGCAGCTACAACTCCAATCGTCACGCCTGCTCAGTGTTGTAATGCTGGAAACATTTTTTCTAATGTGACAACTGTTGTCACATCGTGTAACACCGCAGCTCTGTATACTAGTGGTGGGACTGTGTATTTTAATACTCCCCCAGTTCATCCACAACATGTTCCGCATTTTGTCAATCATACTAATACTGGTTATCAACCAGTCAACGAAGACTACGCACCGTCTTCCGCTTACCCGAACCAAGGTTGTTCATCGGATCGACCTCTATCCGCTTGTGAATTGGCGGAATTATTGATGCATAGCCGCAAAGATCATCTTCCTGAATGGAAGTTAGCCCAGTTTGACGGCAACCCGTTAAACTGGCACGAATGGTTTGGTCAGTTTAAGTCCACCGTTGATTCCGCTGTTCTCACCGGCAAAGCAAAAACCGCAATTGCTGAGTTTAGTTATAGTGGTGTTATGTACAGAGATGCACTGGCCACCTTGCAACGGAAGTTTGGGCAACCACATGCCATTGTTGGTGCGCATCTTGATAAGTTGAATACTTTTCCTCCCCTTAAGATGCACAATTGGGAAAATGTCATTAGTTTCTCCTCTGCCATATCTGGCCTCGTAGCAGTTTTCAAATCATTGTCATTCAACGATGATCTACAGAGTGTTAACCTGTTAAACCAAGCTGTTAGTAAACTTCCACCTAACCTCAAGGAAGCTTGGTCAATGCATACTGTTAGGCATAATTGGCAGCGACCATCACTCTTAGACTTTAATAAGTGGTTGAAAGAAAAGGCCGAGGGACATGAAAGATTACGTGTACTCAACTCTAAGGCAAAAAACGAGGAGCCAGTTAAACCAAAAACAACCAAAGTTTTTGCAGCCAATAGCCAGGTAACTAGTAAGGCTCAGGATAAGTCTAAGTTTCCGCCGTGCGTTGTGTAAGGGTAGTCACGCATTGTAGAACTGTGCCGTTTTCAAGGAAAAGAATGCTACTCAGCGAGCAAAACACGTGCTACTCAGCGAGCAAAACACGAGCAAAACATGTTAAAAACAATATTCGGATTGGTTCCGAATTAATCAATATTGCTGATTTGCAGAATAAATATCCACAATTAGCACCTATTAAGCCCACTCAAAATACTTATGAGGACGTTGAAGTTATTATAGGACAGGACTACTACCACGCCGTTCGACCCATTGAGTTCATCTTGGGAGATGATAAAAACTCACCGTGTTCCGTTCGCTTACCGATAGGTTGGGTCATAAGTAGTCCGTTGCCGCCGTCCGTTAATTCTACTTCTTCGTGTTTCAAGTGTGTTGTTGAAAATTCTTCTCTGACCGACCAGATACAATCCTGGTACGAGTTGGAATCTTATGGTGCTTTCAAACAAGTCGATGCCCGTTCCGCCGCGGATAAACATACTTTATCCATCCTAAATTCTGAAACCGTTCACAATGGCGAAAGATACATTGTGCCTATGCCAGTCTACCAAACAACTATTACTCGTCACTCGCCCAATTTAAAACATTGGTGAGAAGGTTAAGTAAAGACCCTGAGCTGCGCGAAAGATACGCAGAAACAATTAGAGAGGACATTAGGAAAGGCTATGTCGTTACCGTCGAACCGCAAGATCCACGTAAGCGTTCCGATCGCGAGTGGTATCTTCCGCACCATCCCGTCGTAAATCCGAATAAGCCGGGTAAGGTGCGCCAAGTCCTTAAGGGGGCTTCTAAGTTTCACGGCACATCCTTAAATAAGTCTTTATTGGTGGGTCCGGACCTACTCCAAAATTTAATTTTTGTACTTTTGCGATTCCGTCAACACAAGTACGCCGTCTCCGCGGATATAGAGGGTATGTTCCTCCAGGTAGGAGTCCTTGCCCGCGATCAAATTTCGCTCCGTTTTTTGTGGCGGGAGGATACCACTTCCGATGTGGTAGTTCATCAGTACACTCGCCATATATTCGGCGCACGGGATTCGCCTACGTGCGCCAATTTCGCGTTGCGAAAAACAGCAACTGATAATATGTCCACATACCCTGAGGCCGCCTCAGTCGTAAATGAAAAATTTTACATGGACGACTACTTGGATTCATTCGAGAACGTTACCCATGCAATTAAAATTAGTCGCGATTTGGTTTCCTTACTAAAGTTGGGAGGATTTAATTTGACTAAATTTGTCAGCAATGCTGATGAAATCACTTCAGCAATGAACCCCGAGGATTGCGAAACCTCGTCTTCACCTATCAAAGAAATATGTAACGGTGCCGAACAATCATCACACGTCTTAGGTCTTAAGTGAGACCATGTGAAAGACACATTGGTTTTTAGCAGAGGCGTGGATCGTCCCCTCGATAAAGCAATAACTCAACGAACCGTCTTGAGTTTCGTCTCTTCTGTGTTTGACCCTGTTGGGTTGGTAGCTCCATACACAGTTAGGGCCCGTCTTTTGCTTAAAGATACTTGGAAAATCAGTGGTCAAAGTTGGGACGACGAATTGCCGGATGACATAAGAGATAAGTTTCTCGAGTGGCACTCCGGTCTCCCTCTCTTAGGGCAATTGACTATTCCCCGTTGTTACTCCACAGAGCCTGTGGATCAAATTGAGCTCCACATGTTCGGTGATAGCACGCAGGACGTTTTCTGTGCGGTTGGGTTTTTGCGTGCGCGACTCTCGAGTTCGCACAAAACTCAAATATCCTTCATCTTTGGTAAAGCTCGCGTTGCGCCCATGAAAGCGCTATCTATACCGAAGCTAGAGCTTCAAGCTGCTCTGCTCGCCACACGACTGAAAGATGATATACTGACCGCCCTTACTGTCTCTATTAATCATGTCTACATGTGGACAGATAGCACAACAGTTTTGCAGTGGCTAAACTCCACTGAAAAATTACCTGTGTTCGTCGCTAATCGTGTCGGCGAAATCCTCGAATCGACCACTATTGATGAGTGGCACCATGTTTTGAGCGGCGATAATCCATCTGATACCGGTACGCGGGTGATTTCTTCGGAAGCCCTCAAGGATAGCAGCTGGGTTATTGGTCCGAGCATTCTCAGGACTACTGATTGGCCGTTTATATCCGACGAACGTGTATTCAATAAATTTCGTTTGAAGGGTCCTTCTTGTGATGTTGATAGTTGCTTGGAGACATCATCTTCCTTCGTCACCGATGTCACATCCATCAAACATCCCGAACACGGGTTCAATTGGGAAAGGTTCAGTTCCTTTACGAGATATAAACGAGTAGTCGCTTTTATGTTGAGGACGCTGCCTTCACATAAGCATTTTCGTGGTAAGGACTTACGAATCACCGACCCCACTGAACTTGATATTGCAGAAAGCAAACTGATTCATCTTGCTCAGATGGAATCCTTCCCCGTTGAGTTAAAAACACTCACCGCTGGCAGACCTATTAAGAATAGTAGTAAAATTGCCACATACTCGCCATTTATCGGTCCCGCTGGCATCATTCGTTCCACCGGACGGATTTTTCGCTTGGTGAATACCGAGTTTGATACTAAGCACCCAGTATTACTCGACGCCCGACATACCCTAGTTCGTTTGTTGGCCCGCAGCCTACACCACAAGCCTTTTCATCAAGGTTTAGATTACATGCGCTCCGTTTTAAATATGAAATATGCAATACTTGGGTTGCGCCGACTACTTCGGTCTATCGAAAATCAATGTGTAACATGCCGTAAACGCAAAGCAAGAACCATCCTGCCAATTATGATCGATTTACCTGTCGAACGTCTCGGATATAAGCAACCACCCTTCAATCATACGGGTGTGGATTACTTTGGACCGCTTTACGCTCCGGTTCGCAGAAGCACTGAAAAAAGATGGGGATTTATTTTTACTTACCTCACCACCAGGGCTGTACACCTTGAGATTGTACCATCTCTGGACACCAGTTCTTGTGTCATGGGCATTGAACGGTTCATTGCGCGTCGTGGTACGCCAAGCACAATCTGGTCGGATAACGGCACGAACTTCGTTTGTGCGTAAAAGGAATTACTTGCCTGCATCAAGAGCTGGAAGGGCATGGCTCCGACTATTTTTGCACTTAAAGGTGTTACTTGGAAATTTAACCCGCCAGGCGCACCCCATCATGGCGGCTCCTGGGAACGCCTCGTCCGAAGCGTGAAGCGCGTGCTGTACGATATCCTAGGCAGTAGGCGAGTCACCGAAGAGGTGTTAGGAACAACACTCTGCTTAGTTGAGCAGGCTTTGAATTCGAGGCCAATCACTCCCGTTAGTACTGATTCACGCGAGTTAGAAGCGTTAACCCCAAACCACTTTTTGCTTGGACAACATGCCAAAGCTTTCCTTCGCTTTTACCCGGGGAGCACTTCGATCACAAGAAAAGGTACGTGCGAGCGCAGCCATATGTAAACGCGATTTGGTCTCGTTGGCTTCGAGAATACGTTCCCTCGCTGAATAAGCGTGTCAAGTGGCACACTCATTCTGACTTCACCCTTGAAACAGGCGATCTCGTGTGGGTATTGATCCCGATAGTCCGCGTGGGTACTACCCTCTCGCCCGAATCGTCAAGCTAAAATACGGGCAGGACGGTTGCGCTCAATCCGCCCTTGTTAAGACCGCAACCCGTGAAGTCACTCGGCCGACCGTTAAGCTCGCTCCGGTTCTTCCTTCTTCAGGTGGGGAGCATGTTGCAATGCAAAATGTAGAGTATAGATGCATATAAAACA
The DNA here is from genome assembly GCF_963678635.1 of Symsagittifera roscoffensis. NCBI lineage: Eukaryota > Metazoa > Xenacoelomorpha > Acoela > Convolutidae > Symsagittifera > Symsagittifera roscoffensis. The sequence goes on from NC_087064.1 coordinate 15,252,205, forward strand.
AGAGTATAAATGCATATAAAATAAGCACAGTGCATATAAAATAAGCACAGTGCATATAAAATAAGCACACCGACCGGTTCTTGTGGCTAGCTTGCGCCAAATGATCTTGCAAAAAACGAGTTGTACCGAAACAATCGGAAGTTGATTTTGTGATCTTGATTATGCAAACCGGTTACAGTTGCTTATTTCTTGTTATGTGTGGTGTGTTTACCGAAAAAAACCCATAAATAAATTTGTTTAATACAGTTTTTTCAGAGATTGAGCGCACACACACCATTCTATTGAAAAAGTTACACTTCATTTCGAGAAACTTCAAAAGGAAGTTTTAAATGACCGAAAACAATATGTTGAGCATAGCACTGAAACTTCATCGGTTAAACCGTCCGATTTGGTGTGCTCCATGACTCCGTTTTAGGGCCATTGCTTTTTCTATTATATAAACGATTTGCCTGATGTACACATTGTTCTCTTTGTTGATGGTCTCTTTGCTTACACTGAAAAATGCCTTGATAAACACTGAAAAATGCCTTGATAAGTTTTAAAAAATCTGTTGACCATAAATAGGGACAAATGAGCATCTGTTAACTTTGGGGGGAAAATGCTAATTTCAAATACCTACTCCTTGTATTAAAAACATCAATCAAAAATATTGAAATGAAAATAACTCGAACTCAAAAAACACATTTAAAAAAATTGCAAAAAAAAACAGCCCTGTTTTGTGGAATTTTATTTAAGGCTAAGAAAAATTCTTTAAAAATCAGCTCTTAGTGTTTTACAAAGCTTTTGATAATCCACTATACAACATAAGTCTAACTTTGCATGGAATAACGTATGAACGTATTCTAAAAATTCATTTTTAAGAAAAACCATGAAAGAAATAACGGAGTTATGCAAAGAAAAAAATTTATAACTAACTATTTATGAGCTTTATACAGCTCAGTTAGCAAAAAAAAAAACAATTTGCGCAGCTGGGCCAAAATATCAAATTAATTTGCCTGACTGATTAGATCTTTTCCACCGGCGTTCTACTCTAGCATCTACATAAGTTTATTTAAAAAAAAACAGGGAATAAAAACAGCTGCCAGATCAATAATGATTAGGCGCAAGGCTTCTCTATAACTTTTTGCTCGCAAATAATCCGGTAAATTTTGACATGAAAACAGTTGCCTAAAAACATCTTTTTAAATGGTTTAAGATTTTCAATTTGTTTTATATCAGAGGCTCTTTTTCCTTGCCCCCCCCCCCTGCAAATTATATAATTATAATAAAAATTACTGTTCACATTGTCCGATTGTCATGAAAAATGACATGCAGACTAATTAGGCCATGACAAACATTTGGTCTTCATAATCAATCTAGTAAAACCACTCGTTTAGAATCATAAAATTGACACTCGTGTGAGGGGGGAAAAGGAAAAAGACCCATATCAGACAATAGGGACAATCAAAAATTGCTGTTTCAAAAACTTCTCACCATATTATACTTGATCCACTTTTTCACTTTTTTCAGGGTAAATATCGATATAAATTCTTCAGAAAGAATGGATTATAATCAATTGCGGGGTCCCAACATTTTATTATATTCGATTATAACTGCAGCATTTTGTAAAAAAAAAATTAATATAAACGATTACTATCCATGCAACCTCGCTGCGGATAACCAAGCAAAAAAAAACAAAAAAAGTGTAAGTTGGAAACAATCTAACGATTGGTTAAAAAAATTGAGCGAGAAATTCCGCTTCACGCGATTCGAACTCACACTCTCGGAAACACTGTTTCAAAACTTGCTTGTCTGCTATGAGATCTGATGGATAGTAATCGATTACAATGGATTTTTATGGTGTGTCTACATCAAATAATAATCGAATTAAATGACTTAAGAATCGATTCTAAACAAAGTAGAAATCACTTTAATCCATCAAAATCGAGTATAACTGATTATGATAGATTGTAATTGTTTTAAGCAGTAGCAAGACATTTCGAAAGCCTATTCAAATACATTCAAAACTTGAACGTTGCAACCATTTAATTGAGACTTACTTCTGACTTCTATTGAAACACTTTCATACTGTTTTCTAATTGCCTTCTTCGCAATTTTTTGTGCCCACCTCATTATTGTGGACTAAAGAACAACTTTATAAGATTAAGCATGAAAATTAACAAAATTTTTCATCGCCTAATTAGTAAGTATGTCAATTTTCATATCATCTGGGCAGTGATCAAAATTTTTACTTATAAAAACTTGCAAGTTGGCAAAAAAGAGCCAATTTTATTTGGAGGTCTCTCTCAACCCCCCCCCCCCCCATTTACCCAACACTTAAAATGGAGGGGATGGGATGTTGAAAATGAAAAAATTGGTTTTAAAAGTGTGAGATAAATGGCTATGAGAAAATCAAGTCAATTTACGTGAATTAAAAAATCGAGTAGAATGTGAGTATTGCAGCACAAGCTGCAACTTTTAAAATTTTGAAACTACTTATAATCAATCAAAATCCATTTAAATGGATTTTGAAAGGATTGTAACAGATTTAAATTTTTCGAACAAAAAGTACTCCACAGAGGCGAAGCAGAGCTTGGCGTCACTTGCGATACAAGCGAAGCCCAGCATTGGAAGCTAGCAAACAGAAAATAAGACAGAAATAACACAATAAAAAAACTTGGGAGGATAAATGAAAACATCAGAAAAACATAACAATCAGTTTTAACTAAGCTTTTAGTATTTACTAAGCTGCACCTAATCCGACAACAAATAGTTAGACGCCAATTGATCCAACAATAAAACAAAATCCACTGAAAACTTTTAAGAATTATTTCAAATAAAATAAAAATGAACTCCTGCAACATAAACTACGATCCAGAGGGGAGCATTAAAAATATGTTTCCCTTGAAACTACTTAAAATAGCCGATAAAAAATAAGCCGAAATCATTTAGACAAAATAAAATTTTTAAGCGAAGAAAAAAATATATACGAAGACAAGGTTACTAAAATTACAAATAGAAGAAAAAAATCAAAACACTTAAAACATCTACCAAGTAAATTGCGTATAGCAAAAAAAAACAATTCTTCGATGAGACAACTAGGCCGACAAATATAAGCAGACAAATCATGATCCGACATTTTTTAAAACGTAACAATTCCTGTCAGAATCGAACCCAAGACCTCTGCGGTCCCAGGCGTATTCGTTACTTCCATACCACGTGGGCCGGAAACGCAAAGAAATATGAATTTATTATGAACTGATTCTCAATTTTGACCATTCTGTGAACAAAGTTATTTATAGAAAAAGTCTAGTACCCGATTCTCATCGCTAGGTTAAGTATGATCGACTATAATGGCAACATTTTGAATACGAACATCAAATATAATTGCTAGCACACGCTAGCCACTAAAAAAGCCTTAAAAAGCTCAAAATTAGCCTCGGAAAAACTTTTGAGATATCCCGGTATCGATTCTCCGACCTGTAGATTAGGAGTCTCAGGTCCTAGAATCGGCGCCAGGTCACTTAAATTTAGGAAAAATCTAGTCGCCAATAATGCAGGGAACAGATGCTCTAAAAGAGTACTCCTATTCACGACTTGAGTTGGAAAAAGAGACTGATCGAATCAGGCTGCAAGGTAATCAGATATCCAAATATATGCCTTACGATTTCACAATTTTTAGGCTTCTTCTGATTATTTTTGCAGGGGGGAAACAGTACGCTCAATAATAAACTCGAAACGATACGCAAAATCTCTGAAAAACGAGCCCACTGAAAAGTTTGAGACTACAAGAGAAAATTTTTTTTAAAAGGAAGGGTAACACATAGGCCAACCGAAGATTCTCAATAACTTGCAACACAAACACTTTTGCCAGTAGTGTACAGGTGTAGACAAAACGGACTGTAAAAAATTGCGATAAAAAACCTCAAGAAATCAGAAGTAGGCACAATCCAGCCATTCTCTAACACAATACTGATTTAAACAGCCCCCAACACATTATATTTTTTTTCTAGTTTTTCAAATTAAATAAAAACCATAGCCAACAGACAGAGTTGGAAGAGCAAGAGAACAAGGAAAACATTAAACATTGATTAAAATTAAGCTAAAAAACTCCAAAAACCAGTTTTACATGCTTAAAAATTAAATTTTAAGGTCTTAAATTAGTCATACTTCAGCTTGTAAGCCTACATGCTTATGCTATATTAGTTCGAAAAGATCAAAAATTTCAAAACGGTTTTTCTTGACACGTGGAAAACTTTTCAGGTCATTCGAATCACGACTGAAAGCGCTTCAATATGATATATCACTCAACCCAGTCCGATGATTAATTGTGGTACCTGCTTTTGCGTGGAACACAAAAAACTAAAACACACCCGAATACAAAGTTCCTCCCCATTTTCAATGGTCGGAACAAACTGAAATAAGTGTGAAAAAACATGATTTCAAACTGTTTGCTTATGGCAATTATAAAATTTAAGGTGAGATTCTATTTATTGCTTTCTTCGGACTAAAATTTTTTAATTTTTGAAATTAGATAAATTATGAGCTCAAATTATTCGATTACGGCAAACTTAAAAAGACTCTTTTTACAGCTTTCTTTTGCCAAAAAAAACTCAGAAAATAATTCTGGAAATCTACATCACAAAAAAAGCAAAAACATCAACAAAACTTCTTGGAACTTACATGCCGGCACCATTGAAAGATTTCATTACAAGGATTTGAGTTAAATAGCTAAAACCAGAAAAGTCAGTGCTATGGTAGCTAAGGACAAATGATAGGCCGATAAATACTTTTTGAGCCGCAAAATTTAATTTCTCAAATAACCGGTCCTGCATAGACCGTTGCACAACCAGGAATGTGTGTTAAATCTTAAGCGCAGAATAAGAGATTCAAATTATGTTTAAAATACAGGCGAAGCAGAGTTTCGCACCACTTGCAAAGTAAATCACAATGTAAATTACTATTATTATTATAAATAGAAAATTTGGTGGAGACAAGTATATCGGAAAAACAATTTAAAAAAATATTATATTTCTAAAAACACTTCATACATTTGTATCGAAGATAGTGAACTCGAGGAGAGCATTCAAACAAACAGCAATCAACAGCTTTAAATTACCAATCAGAAAAACTCATCGAGCGCCACATAATCCGACAAAATTTAGTAGCCGATCGTCAAGCCGAAAAATAAACACAGAGGCGAAACTGAGCGTCGCACCACTTGCTATACAACACAAAATCCGAAAATCGAAGATGTCAAAAAAACTAGATCTATCATAAACAATAAGGCCAGTTTTGAAACAAAGACATGACGAGACAATAGAATGTGAAATTAGCATCGGAAAACAATTTACCAAGCAGTAACAAATACCATGGCAGAAACCTTCACAAGCCGAAAAAAATGAACAAGATTTGAGACTTAAGAAAGTCGCCCTCAAAACACATCATTTGCTCGTTAAATGAAACAATATGAGACAACTAAGCCGATATATAGCCCGAAACCTAAGAATCCCAAAAAAGACACAGCCCTCAAAGCACTGACACGAACCCATACACTTTTTTCGCCTGTCGAAAGACGCAATATGAGTCCGATAAGCCGCTATAAGATAGGCCAAAACCTATCAAGACGAAAAAACAAAACGAGCTGAAAGAATTGTTGAAAAATTGAATTATAATTTCTATTAAAATATTTAGCATTTTGTTTAATTCACAGATGAGCATTAAAAATATAATTCCACTGAAACAACTTGAAATTAGGTCACCAAGCCGATAAAATATAGACCGAAACAATTGGGGCAGAATTAAGTTTTCAGTAAAAAAAAAAAACAAAAAAAATATGTATACGATGCCAGGGTTAAGAAATTAAAAAGAAACCACACAGAACAATACAAGCAACTATATTCTAATAAACTTAAATTCAAATATGTGATTTAGTTGGATGGTAACAACAAAACGGAAAATAGCCGACCAAAAGTAAACCGAAAGCGACGAAGTCGAAAATTCGAAAAAAATACTAAAGAATTATCATGTAAGAATTTGAACTGCGAATTTATTGGAGTAACACTAAAAGGACGCACAGTGCGAGCAATAGACCAACGAGCCCAAATATACGTACTGCGTGCATGTCGTGTACTGCATGCATGCTGAAACCTGTCGACAAAGTTGTTTACGGGAAAAAAGTCTAGTACCCGGTTGCAAGGGTAATTAATTAAGAGTAATTAACATGAAACATTTTGGGGTTGCAAGAGTTGCAATTCTAAACCTTAGCCAACCTCTCCAAACACAGAAGCCCAAAAGCTGTTTTGTCTCCGGAAACAAAACCAAAAACATCATATCTCGAAAACTAAAGGCATTGACTACCCATTTTGAAGACCGAAATAGCAACCTCCGAAGAGCCCTGCTCGAATTCCTCTATCGGGATACCAATTTCAAACTTAAGAGATATGAACACCGATATCTACCTGAACAGTCGAAAAAATATCTCAAGCCTTGGAATAAGCGATAAATCTTGAACGTGAAAAAACTCCGTCGTTACACATATAAAAAAAATTACGCTGAAAGAGATTAAACATAGAAGGATAGTGCGAGCTCGCATTTAAAAATATAATAGATAGCTAGATTTTTTGAAATATTTACAATGATTAAAAAAACTTCATATCTCGAAAATTAAAAGGATTTGAGCAGTCAATTTGAGGACACATTTGCAACCTATGAGTATACCTTGAAAGCAATCCACTTTAGACTTGGGAATTTCAATTTTGTGAAACGTTTTCATCTCAGTTTAAGAACACTTTAGAAAAAATCTTTTAAGAGTACTTCATATCTGGAAAACTATAATCATCTGAGCCGTAAGAGAGCCCTAATAGAATCCCTCTATCGGTATACTAATTTCAAACAACTTAATGAACTGAACACCAAAATCTAACTAAGAAACCGAAAAAAACTCTGCTTTGCAATATGCGATATATCTTAAACATGAAAAAAAATCCATCTGAAAAAAAATTAAATATACAAAAGAGGCTAAAAAATTGATAGATAGATAATAGATTTTGTGATTTTAATGATTAGGAATTTCATATCTCGGAAACTAAAAGAATCTGAGCAGTCAATTGGATGCCAAACTTGCAATTCATACGAGTACCTTGACAGCAACCCACCTTAGACTTGGGAATTTTTGTGAAATTTTAAACCTTTTTTTGAAAACTTTCGATAAAATCATTAAAAAGCCATATGTTAAAAACTAAACTTATTTGAGGAGCCACATGGGGAGGAACATTTGCAACCTTTGAGAAAACCCAGACTGCGCCTTACTAAAGGGTTGAGAATTTAAAAAATTTTGAACGTTTATATTTGTTTAATTCTTTGAAGATTTGAAAAATGTCATATTTCGTAAGAGAGAGGAATTAAGCTGTCACATTTGGAGGCAAGATTTGCACAGCCTGAGAGTACCTTAGCAGTATTTCACGTTTGGGGCTGGGGAAATTAATTTTTGAAGTTTTTTTATCGGGTTACTATTTTCAAAACTTGGTGAAATAATCATGGAATTCCGACAAAACAAAAAAAATAAGTATTGCAATTAGCGATATAGCTTAAACGCAAAAAACTACTTTGTTAAACAAATTAAACACAGAGGCGAAGCTGAGCTTCGCAAACAAGCAAGGAAAAAGCAGAACGGATCTTTGAACAGGCAAAACAAAAATTAAATCAGGAAAAAGGAAAAGATTACAAAGACACCTTGGAAAAACTTTTGCTGAGATAAGGAGTAAAACGTTCTCACATCTGCTCCACGACCGCTAGTAATTTTACTAAGACTAGGTACCAATAAAGAAGCTCCAGTTCATCAAATAACCAATGCTATGCAGCAAAATTCGCACAAAACCTAATTCAATGCTCCGGATTTGAATCTCCTACCCGTTGATTAGGAGTCTCACGTCCTCACATTTGCGCCACGGTCGCTTGGAGGTAATCTAGTGGCCCAGCTAATGCTGAATGAACCTGTTTCAATATTTTTATCTTTGAATGTACTGATACCGAAATGCGTAATTTTCAAAAATTGGACTTTAAGCAAAACCAGGACAGCCCTATGGAAGACAAGGACAGCTTCTACAACAACCTAACTCAGCTCCTTGCAACTGTTCCAAGGAAGGACTATATCCTCATCGGTGGCGACATGAACGCAAAATTAGGAGAGCGCTTAATGGAGGAACGTGGTCACATCGGTCAATTTACTGTAGGAAGCCGGAACGAAAATGAAGAGCAGCTGGCCAACTTTACAGTAATGAACGTACTATGATCATTGTACTATGTAACACGACCTTCCAGAAGAGGAGAATTCGCCTACCCACTTGGTACTCAAATGATCATCGCACAAAGAATCAAATCGACTTCATAATGGTACCACGTAAAATGACGTCGTCAGTGCAAGATGCCACGGTCCGCAGAAACCACTTACTGGACTCTGATCATAGTCCAGTGATAGTAAAATTGCTAATCAAACTCAAGAGGTACACAAAAAAGGGGAGCAGGGTCAGATTCAACGTCGCAGAACTAAAAGACGCGAAATCCAGGGACCAATACATGCAGCTTCTTGACTCGGACTCTCCAACCCTGGACACTGTAGACACAGCATGGGAAGGACTCAGGGATAGTATCCGCAATGCTGCTGAAAAGACCGTAGGGTTCTCGAAGTATGAAGCAAACCTATGGATATCCGAGCAGACCATCGCTTTGATTTTAAAAAAAGCCCGTACCAGAAACAAAGCCACAAAAAGCAAATTGAGGAAAGATATTAAAAAATGCGTACAAACAGACAAAAACAACTAATACAATAACATGGCTGACGAAATATCACATGCCGACAAGACAGTAAATACACGGAAGGTCTATTCCACCATTTAAGCAACTCACAGGGAAGATACAAACACAGAATGAAACCCTTAAAGATGAAAAGGGGGAAATTATTCTTGATGTCCAGGAGCGTTTGAGAACCTTCTAAATAGACCCCCTCCACCCCGAGTCGCAACCACACATGAACGAGCGAAACCATTTGAAAATGTTAGTGCTGGAGAACCAAGTGAGAAAGAAGTTGCTAAAGCGATCAGCAAACTGAAGAGAAACAAAGCGTGAGGAACAGATGGCATACCACCCGAACTTCTTAAAGACGGAGGACAGCCGCTCACCCGTAGACTAACCGAACTGCTCAATTCAATTTGGTATTCAAAGCAAATCCCAAATGAATGGAAAATTGCTATTGTAGTACCCGTTTTTAAGAAGGGAGACAAAGCCGCTAGTGCCAACTACAGAGGAATCTCGCTTCTAGTCATAGCATTCAAAGTGCTTGAAGCAGTATTGAAAAACAGACGAGAACCTGCTTATACAAATTATGCAAGAAAGAATCAGGCCGGCTTCAAACCAGGGCGAGGCTGTAGAGACCAAATTTTCTCCATCCGCCAAATAATCGAGCAACGTGAAGAGTACAAAAGAATGACACACCTCATCTTTATTGATTTCAAGGCGGCATTTGACAGTGTCCACAGAGAATGCATCTGGAATATATGCAAGGCACTCGGATTAGATTCTGGACTTATCGACATTCTCAGAGCAATGTACACTGAGACGTACTGCCAAGTGCGAGCCTACAACAGTATCACAGATAAATTCAGCATCCTCAGTGAAGTCAGACAAGGATCGGTGCTATCTCCCTTTCTCATTAACCTTGCCATTGACGGGGTCATGAAAAGAACCCTTGAGGGTGACAAGTTAGGCATTATACTGGATGACATGATCATCGCTGATCTGGAATTTGCAGATCACATATGCTTACTTGAAGAAAACGAGAAGGATGCGCAACGACTCCTAGACAAAGTTACCCAAATTTCAGCGTATGTTGGTCTCCAGATAAATGACCAAAAAACCAAGTTCTGTTCGAACAACCCTAACGCCAAGTTCACCGTGAAGAACGAGTTTCTAGAGAGAGTGGATGCATTGCATTAGTGGGTAGTCGGATTGCATTAAATGGCAGTGTAAAGTCCGAGGTGAAGGCCCGAATCGGGAAAGCCGTAGGTGCATTCGCCAGCCTAAACCCCATCTGAAGCAAAAGAAGATACCAAGAAACATCAAATTAAAAATTTTCAACGCATGTGTAAAAACAATCCTACTTTATGGAAATGAAACATGGCCGATAAATGAAAGCGACGTCAAAAAATTGCAAACTTTCGAAAAGAGATGCCTTCAGAAAATCAACTGTAATTATCATCACAATCAAGACGACCACCAAACTTCACAACCCCTGCCGACATCTCGCATACAATAAAAACCCGAAGGCTAAAATGGCTGGGACACGTGCTTCGAATGAATGAGGATGAAGTACCAAACGCAACATTAGAATTCGCCAAAGGTGAAAGTTGGAGGCGGGCACCCGGGGGCACAAAAAAAACATGGAGAAGACTGGTGTAAAACGAATTGAAGCCACATTTGAAACCCCCCAGGATGACTTTCAAAAAGTGGGAACAAGATGGGTTTGACATCTGTAAAGAAACTGCTGCGGACGGGCATCAATGGCGTGGACTTGTGCGTTATGTTGTGGCGGGCAAAGGGCAGCATTGCCTGGAAAAGCCCTAACTGGAAATGGATTAGCCGCTTATTTAATTGAGAAAATTACTATTCCCTCTATTCCAAGAAGCGATAAGGATTGTAAAATTTGACTTTTCCTAAATACCTTTACTTTTCTCTAAAAAAGCATGGGAAAATCATCTTATGCAGGGAAGACTTTCACTCCCTGATTTTAAGATTGAACACTTAATATCAGACTAGCGTGCAACGCACCTCCGGTGCTTCGAATTTTCAACCACTCAAAAAAATATTCTTTGAGTGTACTATGACTGCACACAATTACAGGGTTCGTAATTACAAATTTTGCAGTCTTTTATACACACTTTGAAAAACCATAAAGTTTTGTGAAGTTTTATATAAGTTCTTCGAAAAATTTAAATTGAACTAAGAAACGTCACATCTGGGAAACTGAAAGCAATTGAGCAGTCGCATTTGGACGCAAAATTTGCAACTCCAGAGAGTGCTCTTACAGTAACAACTACAACGTTGGGAAACTCAAATTTTGAGAAACTTCACCTTAAGTTTTCTGAAAAAAAGGTATTCACATCTCGAAAACTACCAAAAGTTGAGCAGTTTTCTTTGATGGCAATATTCGCAAAAAAATTGTCGTATCTCTTAAACAAAAAAGATTTGGGCATTCCTAATTAGAGGCCAAATTTGCAACCTGAGATTACTCTGACAACACCGTTCCCCCCAACTACAGGTTAGAAAGTTCAAATTTGAAAAAAAAAACTGATTTTCATGATAATATTTTTGAAAAAATCACAAAAAACGTCATATCTGGAAAATACAAGGATTTGAGCTGCCATATTCAGAGGCAAGATTCAAAACCCCCTGAAAGTACCCTCACAGATTCCAACAACAGGATTGAGATCTTCAAACTTTCGGAAAACATAAATTTTTTTTTGAAAATTTCGGAGAAAATCAATGATAAAGGTCAAATATCTCAAAAACTACATGAATTTGAGCAGTCATACTAGGCAACAAGAATCGCACCTCTTGAGAGTACCCTGACACAACCTCATTACAGAGATGGTAATTTCAAATTTTGTGATATTTTTTATATCTACGTTTTCTGAAAAATTTTGAAAAAATCCAAAAAAACGTTGTATCTCAAAAACGTCAAATCTTTGAGCAGCCATAATCAGAGGCAAGATTCGCAACCCTTGAGAGTACCCTCACAATATCCAACAACAGGATTGAGATCTTCAACTTTAGGGAAAATTTGAAAATCTATTTTTTTTTTAATTTTTGAAAAAATCATAAAAAACGTCATATCTCGAAAACTACAAGGATTTGAGAAGTGAGAATTGGAGGCGAGATTCGCAACCTCTGAGAGTAACCTGACAGCATCCAACTACAGTGTGAGAATTTCAAAAATTGAGAAACTTTTCTAAATTGAATTTTCTAGAAATTTTTGAAAAGTCTCGAAATCTGCCTATCTCGTAAACTATAAGGATTTGGTTATTCATATATGAAGGCGAGAATCGCAAAACCTAAGAAAACTCTGACAATATCCTACTATTGGATTGCTTATTTCAAACTAGATGAAATAAACACTGGATTTCAACTGGAAAACTGAAAACAAGAACCTTAACCATCGCAATATACGATTTAGCTTCAACGAGAAAAAATTCTTTGCTTAACATGCAAAACTATTGCGATGAAAAAGCTTAAGCGAGATAGTGAAGCCCGCATTTAAATATGTATAAGATATATCTAGTAGTTTTCGTGAAAAAAGTTCGAAATTTCTTCAAAACTAAATATTTCAAAAATGGACTTTTGCGATGTCCTCATCGCCTTTTCTAAAAAAAAGAGGGCCAAACGAAGAAAAACTTGAGAATTAGCGGATTACTTTTAGAAAAAAAAGAGTACGCTTCCAAAAAAACGGCAAAAGTTTCAAAATTTTCTGAGGCCATATTCTAAGGCCTAATTTTTTTTTTCAAAACTGGAGACAGCCGCTTACACAGGGAAGATTCGCATAAGTTGTTTTTTCTTTCGGTTTAATCCTTAACCTCCCATTTGGCGGGGTAGTTTTTGAAAAAGTCAAAAATTAAGTAAATGTCAAAAATGGGCTTGTTTGAGGCAATAACTTTTTTCTAACGAATATCGGGAATAGCCGCCTGAGAAGGTGGACCCCCATGATTTTTTCTTTCGATTAAAATGTTCATCACATATTTGCGCATTTAATATTTGAGAAAAGCGAATAAAACTCAAAAACAAGTAAGTCAAAAATACCCCTTCTGAAACTTTCGAAGGCCGTAGAACGTGGGGTAAAATGAATAGACTAGCAAAAAAATGCAGGCACATACAAAAATCGCCAGTTTGTCCATTGGTACCATTTTTGAAAATCCGTTCAGTAATTTTTGAGAAAAAATGAATTTTCTGCGAAAAAAGATATAATTTTCCAGAGCGTCAAAAAAACTTCAAATCCCAAACATTTTCATAATACCTGTTGTTCTTAACAGGACCCTACACTAGCCAAAAATAAAGCCTCAACATATGCTATTAAATTGCCTAGGCTTAAATAGGCTTAAATATGATTAAATTGAAATATACCAAAAGTGCCAACAATGAGCACTTCTAAATGCGACTTAGGTTGGAAAAAATTCTTCGTAATAAAATACTACTCTTCTCTTGTTTAATATTACGCTGAAAAAGATTGAACATAACAAGATGATGCCCGCATTTAAATACACACACAGACGCAAAGTTGCACTTCCTAAAAGATGGACGCTCAATATGAGTCTACAGAATTACTAAGTTACGCAAACCAATTATGACGCATTCGCAGTACCAGTCAATTTGAAAAAAAAAAGAAATTTACCATGTAACAAACCACAATTTATAGAGCGAACGCATTTTAACAAGTAGACGAAAAAGTTCATGAAAAACATCCGACCCTGCCCATGTTCCAACCCTCTTATTTTGTTGCGGGTCTCCCTCTTATTTCTTCCCTACTTCTATGCTACAGATCAATGATACCTTGAAGCTTAATTGCTATTTGTAATATAATAGTATGCGTTAATATCCTTAGCATTGGCTTTACTTAATAGCTGGTTATCGATCAAAATGAACACTTTCAAAAAGAACACATTTTGTCGCAACAATATTTGCGTCGCAACAAAATTTGCGACTTAGGTTGGAAAAAAAGAGAGTTCATACTATCACACAAGCTTGGCTTGTGTAAACAGATAAAAATATATTTACAGATTTTTTGAAAACATTTAAAATGATTTTAAAAACTTCATATCTCGGAAATTAAAAGGATCTGCGCAGTCAATTAGAGGCCACACTTGCAACCCATGAGAGTACCTTGGCAGTAATCCACCTCAGACTCTATCTTTAACTTGAGAGAATGAAGCGATTCTTTCAGCTTCTGAGTTGGGAGAATCGCCTTACCTCTTAGACGTTTAGTTAAGACACTTTAGTTAAGACCATTCATCCACGAAGAATTTATCCATTTATTCGACTGTTTAGAAAAAAATTACCCATTAAATTTCTTCAGACCTTACTCGCGTGATTACATTTCTTATTGAAAACTGATATAAAAACTTACCAACTACTTCAATGTTCTACTATGCTTCTATTTCGAAAAAAAATTAGGCAACCAGTGCCGCACTGTTTTTTCGGCACTACTAGAACATTGGGACTAAGTAAACTATCTCATCCCACCTTCATTTTGATTCTCGCCCCTTGCTGACGTTCTATCTCTTTCAATTACAGTGACCTGGTGCCCGGCACGTAATACGACCGCTGTTAAGACGGCAACCGATTTTGATGGAACTTTAAGACGACGCTACACGCAATTCTACACATTGTATTTCTGATGAACCGCTGAAACTCAACTGCTCATTTTGCATGTAATAAGGCTTATTTGTCGTCTTATCTACCTAGCACCCAGTGTCCTGCATACAGCGGCTTTTCTGGAAAGTTTCTTTGTGGAAAATCTAATTTTAAACAACGCAAAACTCAAAATCCATGAACTAATAATGTTTATTAAAGAAATACAAGGTCATTCAAGATCGTTTTTTATCGTCCTCGTCGGGGAGATCTGTCTCTCGATCTACGTCTACGTCTTGGCGGAGAGCGAGATCTTGATCGTGACCTTGATTGCGATCTGAACATATTGCGTCCATTCCTCTGCGGAGGACAATCTCTGGATAAGTGTCCGCTTTTACCGCAGGTGTAACATGCTCTTGTATCAAGTTTGGACCTGGAGTGCAAGGATGTTTTTTCAACCTCTCTACTTGGTTTTGAGTAAGTAACAGAGAGTTGTGTGCCTTTAAAAAAGAAGGCGTTCAATTCACCGCATGCTTCTATTGCATCTTTTTCGTGTTTAAATATGGCGTGCCCAAGATTTTGAGATCGAGAAAGATACACCTTTTCTCTTAGCTTCCCATATTGAGAAAAAAGCTTGTCTAGTTGTTCACTTGTCGTTGAATCGCTGAAGTTACTAATATATAGCCTATAACCATTTGCTACTGAATCATACTCGCATTTTGGACGTTTTGACTCCTTTACGAGTATGTCTTTTGAAAGAGGAGGGTTTACTGACATCCAGAATCTGAAACAACTCAGCTTTCAATTCAGACCAGGAATCTGCCTCATTCGACGAGACCGCGATCATGAACTAGTTGGATGAGGATTACATGTGAAATACTTTGCTCTATTTTAGATTCGTACAACAAATTTTGTTCGAGGTACATTTTTCGTTATTAATAATCATAATAATTCATTTAGGGCAAACGCCAAAGGGATATTGGTCCCGAGATTCAGTTTTGCCAGAGATCGTTTGTGTTTGTGTTGGTTTCTACAGTTTTGACAGAGACATAACAGTCTCCAGGGCAAATATCGTCGAGATGAAATTTCGATTCAAAATAACTGTTATTTATTTGCTATTTTGCTTTTTGGATGTTTTTTTCGTCTAAATTTAGGTCTATTTTTGACCAAAAGCGTTAGCAAGGAATACTCTTCTGGACCAAAAATAGGTTCTTGGTTCAGTTCTTTTCGTTGTCTTTTCAACATCGGGTCGACAAAAACGTTACTGTTCTCCGGCTTCGACCAGAACGCTCAAATTAACTTGATTGCATGCAGAAGTAGTGAGCTCATGGCTGGGTCTCAGTATCCCCAGACCACGAGGTCACTCCTAAAATCAGGGCTACTTCTACTTATTATATTACTATTGTTTTCGTTCAGTAGATAAAAATCATCATCTCCATCGAAGATGGATCAACCCTTTCCCCCAACTCCTAGCTTCTCATCCTAGTAAAATGAATTCAGATGTTAATTAAATTCAATTCAGGACATAATAGGGAAGCTAAAAGTTTAAGTAAAAGGCTAAGAGTTTCAGTCCCGAGACCCCTACGGATTCTTGAATCCGGGGAAATAAGACTCTTATTCTCCTTCCGGAAGGCTGTCTTCTACCCTTCACCGTTGTTCGCAACTGCCTTGCAAATATTGTAGCGACACAATAGTTGCAACTCGGAACGGTCTCTGCTATTTCTGCTCGTCTCTAATTCCGATTCTAAGTTTTTCCGTTGTTATCGTCGCAACTGCTGTCGTTGTTGTTTTATTTCGGTTCTCTGCCAAAATGGCCGTTTCTGACGTTTCTCAGAAATATGACGTCATACTTCGAAAACTTAAAAATTCGAAACCCCAGAATATTCTAGCCTTCACCGTTTCACCAATCGTCCCAATAACGCTGTCAATCTCTCAAAACCGTCAATTCGGAAGGTTAGCTGCTAAAATTTCGAATCTGTTGCGTCTGCATTTTGGTGCATTCTGGTCGAATGTCACAGTTCTTGTTTTTGTAATTGTTCTTGTAAGAAATTTAAAATGTTAATTCAAACGTTTTCGCTTATTTTGCGCATCATCAGGATAAAAAAAAATTACAATATTTACAAAATGATCAAAGATCTGAAAAATGAGAAACATGTCTAAAATGATTTAAAACTTTTTGACCAATCAAATTTAAACAACTGTAATTACATAATAAATTACGTAATCATCAAAAACATTTTCCTGTAAATTTCTGATATTTCTTTATAGCTTTTTGTTCTTTCATGGTTATAAAATTTCGATTTGGAAATATTTTTGATTCTGACATGTCAATTTTTTTAAATTTTTAGCCATGTTATACATAGATTATAATTTTAGTGTTAATTCCCGGCTCCTGAATTCATCGCGTGTTGATCCTCGGCCTCTCCCTCCAAATATGCAAAGCCTCTAGCGTGAGTAGCTTATGAATTTTGGCTGTTTGGTCTATAATCTCTGACTTCAGCACAGCAGTACTGCCTACCTCCTTATTACACTCTAACGAGTGTTGCCCTACTGGGGAGTCCCCTTTGCGGTGTTCATCGACCCTCGTGGCTAAATGTCGGACTGTCTGGCCGACATATGCGGAGTTACATCCACTACATTTAAGCTTATACAACACTTTGAAACTCGCGAGCAAAGGAAGTTTTGAGAGATGGCAAGCATGTTTTCAATTTTATTGTTGTAAAAATTTTTGTGCCACGGATATTTGCCTAACCTTTGGACCTAACAGTTGAGATGGATTGCCTCGATATTGCATCGTGAAAAGAAGGGGTGAGTCATTTAACCATTTATCATTTCTTGGTTCTGATGCCTTCACCTCTAAATTTTTCTTTCTTTAAATGATCTGGTTGAGAGTTTCGAACACTACCCTGTCCGACAAATTTTTTGGATATTGATTTTCAATCCATTAATTCCGATTTTTTTCCAATGCCTGGTCAAAATTCTCCCATGTTGAAGTACTTCTGATAACCCCATGAACCGTCCCTTCAATGACGTTTTTTTTGTACTGCATAGGTGCGCAACCTCTGAAATTTAGAATGGTGCCGGTATTAGTGGGTTTTTGCTACCCCTCACACGTGACTTTTTTTCCTGAGTCCACGTTGACATTCAAATCCAGAAAAACCAAGTTACCGTTACTATCAAGTTCTTCTATGGTGAACTGCAAGTTTGGATGCAACTTATTGGCAGCCTCGAGAACTAACCCAGGATCGCCCTTGACAGTTCTAACTATGTCGTCCACATATTTAAAAAAAACTTTAGCACCATTCTCAGCCCGATCTGCTTCCTGCTTTTTTTTGCAAGCAATGCAAAACCATACTGTTTCAGCGAAGTCTGCGTATTCCGATTCCGATATGTTACCACACGCCAAGTGGTACCAATTCAAACAAGCATTACATTCTACCCCTTTAGTCCGATATGTCACCTTTTTCTGACAAGCAGGGCAGACCTCCTTGTTACTCTCATTTAGCACAGTCAATTTTGGTACTTCTTCCTTTAATTTAGGTTCCTATTCTTTGAGCCACAAATTGGTCGGTATTACTGCAAGGGAGGCGGTCATTGCTAAATTGTCTTTTTGTACACACCACAAACCATTGCATTTAAAGTGTACCCTACTCACTGCCATATTTTGTAGTTTTTTCATAGTCTTGCGATATGTTTCCGGAGGGTTGACTTGCTCATATAATCTCCCAAGGGCTATTTCAACCGCTTCCTTGAGCGGGACATTAGTATACAAATTCTTTACATCAACGGAGATTATACTCTCATCAGAGTCCAGTTCAGTTTTCTCAAAGATCTCCCTGGCCATTTGAGTGTTCGTTTCTACGTTTGCCCCTCAATTTCATCAAAGTTTGCCAATGTTTTATTTAGGTTGTCATATGAGCTACCAGGCTGAGAAAGGACGGGACGAAGTGGTGTACCTTGTTTATGTACTTTTGCTAACTCATACAGCCTAGCCGGCTGTGTCCCCGTTGATCTCAATCTAGTATACATTGCTTTGCTAACCTCGTCCTTCTTTTTCATGGCGAGTAATTCCCTGTTTATGTCTTTTTCAATTTTCATTATCAAGCTGTCTGTCAGATTCTTCCTCTCACTGAATTGTTCTGCCTGTAATAAATCTTTCAGTTTCTTCTCATATGTCTCCTTTTCCATTACAAAAAAATCCACGCCCTTATCAAACGGCACTGCCAGAAGACCGTTGTCCTTCAAATACTTTCTGGCTTTTTCAACACCTTTGTCAGAGGGGGTCTGTTTCACATTCTTAGCATATCTCTTTGCAGCTGCTTCAATCTCACATAATTTTTCTCCGGGTAATCTTTTTAACTTCAATTTAGACAAAAAATTGTCAATGTCCGCAAGGAAGTGAATTTCAATAAATTTGTCTCGTACCGGATGTTTTGGTACAAAACTTAAGACTTCCCGCACCCAAAGCGGCAAAACCACTTCATCTAAAATTCTAACTGACCTTTCATCCAAGTTTTTTTGTGGTCTAGCCTGTCTTTCCGAAAGGTTGTCAAGCTTTTTCTTGTGTCGGCCTATCAGGTTATTGAAACTACACATTGCTTGCAGGTTCAGATAGAATATTACCGAAGGCCACCATTTCTCATCTATACACCTTCTCACTACCTCCCTTGCTTTTGCTAGATTACCCGATGCCTTGGCCCTATCCGCATTTGCCTGGCTTATCTCAGATATCAAGAGTCTCAATTGGGAGCTGTGCACCGCTTGATCCGAAAAAACACCATTACCAAGCACGCGAAACCGTAAAAAATCTGGTATCATGTCGTCGTTATCGAGACATTTTTTCAGAAATTTAATTCTCAGGAAACTGCTATTAAAATTATTAAAATGTTTTAAATAACCTAACACAAATTTCCATGTGAGTTTTCTTTTCAGGACCATTCTAAGGAGTGGTGGTGGCAGCAAAATTGCGCTCATCTCTTCCTTGCGGGCCACGAGCTTTTAAATCATGTGGCACTCAGCAAAGAAAAAACAACCTCAACAAAATCTTACCACTTAATGGTCGTTCGACTCCGGCTGAAGGTTTCCAGCCAACACCTCCTCTCTCCTCGCCTTTGCCTTGAGGCGTCCCTGCGATGGTTTCTTGGTGTGGGCCGGTATCTTTGAGAAAATGCCGGGCAGGTGGTCTCGATGGGACAGCACAATTCCCTGACTGGTGCAGTTGGAGATACTCTCTGAGGACCGCAGGTTTCTGTCTCTTGCTTCTAGAAATAAGGTTACCGGTTGTCTTTATGACGATTATCTCTGTCTTCCGCAGATCTGTCTTCCGCAGAATGCTCTCCTCTTCCACATGCCAGGTCCAGGCAGCTGCCCGGCTCCATATTTCTTACTAGCTCGTCCAGCTTGCTCGTTGCTCCCTCCGATTCCCCTTGATAAGGTAGGATCATATTGTGCACTATATTCAAATTCCCCAGATCTTCATCTTTCGCTGGCGACATTCTCACTCGCTCCGTAACTTCCTCGATCAGGCTCGCGTGGGGATGTGGGCACCAAGATGGTCTCAATAATTTCCACATGGTCCCCAAACTTGTAGACAACAAGTCGTTTCCGCTTCCCAGTCTTGGCTCGACCTTCTGTCCGAACGCGGCACACTGATAATTTACGGCATCTTCTCAAGTAGCAGACCTAGGCTCGGTCCTTTTCTCTCCGTTGGGTCAATCTCAATTATTTTCTCCGTCCAGATTTTTACCAACTCCACCATTTCAAAGTTCATACAAGCGTTTCCCGCTTCTGAGTCCAAGAAAGGGATATATGCTATCCCCATCACACCAAACACATATTGACGTTCTCCCCGTTTCGTGGGCCTTGAGTAATATTCTGCCAGAGCCAGGTTGCGATGCACATCGTGATCCTCGCCGAATTTCTTGTGGGAGAACCTCCGTATTTCATCAAGCTCACCGTGGTTCTCTAGAGGCTGCCTTGAGCCATCCCCCTTGGCAATCCCAGTACTCTGGTACACATTCAGGATGACGGTGGCGACTCTACTTTCCATCGTCTTACTTCCTATTTTTCTCTGGTGGCACGTTTGGACGGTGGTGTCGGACATTACTGACATGATCCATCTCAAGAAGCAGGTGGCATCTTTCCTCCTCTCTAGACTCAATCCCGAGTTATCTCGAGCAATGTGTTGCACCAACATTTGGTACACAAGCAAACCGTATCGCCCAGTTGAGTTTGTTATACGGAGTCAACGCCTCTTATGCCACTCACGCCAGGCTCCATGAAAATAGCAACTGTTCTGCTGTCCTGACAAAAGGATTCGCCATTAATGATGGTGCCGACGAGGGTGCTCTCATCGCATCTTCAAATACTCCAGTAGCAAGTTTTCCCAAGTTCGCCCGAGCTGGCTCTGCAACTCTAGCTTGTTAACTTCAGCCCTTTGTTGGGTAGCGCAATTCCGGCACTTCCGGGATACTCCGCGATCAAGTCTTTTCAGGCAATTCTCCAGTTCATTTGTGGTCTCCAAGGCGATCCACCAAGGACGAGCGGTATTCCTCGTCGCACCCCTCGCAAGAGGGTCACTGGTCACTTGCTTCCCAGTGTCCTGGTATTGAGTCGTGATCCATTCTTTCCGGGCATCCACTTACCACATTTATCCACTGGTGGAGCCCCTCTTCGCAATTGCCTTCTGAGGTTTGAAGTCTTCTTTTTCCCTGGAGTCGTTGAGGCCTTCACTTCGACCAACACCTCAGTCAACTTCCTGGCTGCCGAGCCGCTCTTGTAGGCCGCCGTCTTTCATTGCGCCAGATTCATGGGAGCTATCTCCTTCAAGTTTCTTTTCTGAAACCGCAACCGCCGAATGATTTGCCTCTTCTGCTTCCCGTTTTATCTTCCTAGTTGTTTTCTCTTCTCTACCTCTACTCGGGGGCGTCGTCACCACCATCACTGACTCGACTTCTTTGTCCAGATCCCTTTTCTCCGACTATTACCTCCCACCTTCTCTAGCCTTAAGAATACTAGTATCTTTTATTATATTACTAGTTTTGTTTTTATCATCCATTTCGACACTAATTTTTTTATCATCAGTTTTTCTGTTCTGAGTAGAGCTATCTTTACATGGGTTGGCCCCGGTATTCTGCTTCTGCTTCCTTAGGCCAATCAACTTCTCAAGCAGCTCCTTCCTCATTTTCTCGTCGTCCATTCCAGTGCCTATCAGGACGGGTTCTCCAAACTTCACCACCGTGTGCCACAGTTCTTCCTTGAAGTAGTCTACTTTAGCTTTGCTCTCCACCCTCTGGTTGACTTCGCTCAAGAATTCTTGCCACGCCTACTCGTCCAGCGTGCTCAGGAACTTTCCTTTGTTGCCTTCAAAGGTATTCTTTTCCCTTACTTCGTTGGTCAGGAGAACAATTCCCATGTTGGATGGTTCACTCGCTAGCGGCAGCTCGAGATTCTTTCGGGGAGACCCCAAAGGTGGGGTGGCCGTGTTTGCTCAGTCAACTCCGTTCAAATTTTGCAGTAGCTCACATGTAGTGCCGGGACTGAATTCCCTGTACGTTGCCCCTTCTTTGGGCGTATTTCCCACTTCCATTTCTTCTCCAGCCTCGCTGAGGGTTTCTTCCACGCTCTCTCCCTCTACTGACTCAGCTTGATCCCTCTCTAGCGCGTCAGTGAATCTGTTCTCCACTGGAAGGCTTCTCCTGTCTCCTGGGGTTCCCACTGACAGGGGTGAAGGTGTCGTCGGATCTGCTACCTCATGGTCAGTGAGGGGCACGTACAGAACTCCTGCCGGATCCAACTTTCTTCCCTCTTGTTGCAACTCCACTTCTTGCAATCCATAAGGTGCAAGAAGTTTTCTCGTGAACTTCATCTCATCCTTCAGGGCTAGGTGACCTTTCTCCACGATCATCCTTCCGTCGTCATAGATGGGCAGCTTGCTCTCGAGTCCTGCCTTCTCAAGAGTCTTCAGCACTTCCCGAACCTCATGCTTTGGAGGCATCGAACACCGCATCTTCTTTGCTTGCATGGTCCACAAATTTATTTTGGTTTCACAGGTATGGAAATATACCGCTTCCGATTACCCGATGAACAAGGGGTCCCAGCTATCCGTGAACATCTTCTGCTGCTGCTCGACCGTTGCTCTCGCGTGTTGGGAAGGGACTACCATGGGGCTATTCATTCCCAGCGTCATCCGCCTCACCGTAGGGAACTCGGGAATCACGGCGGGTAACGCTCCCAGCTCGAGTATTGTTTCCAGCTCCCTTTTTGTAAACTCGAAGCTCTTTGTCCGAGCCGGGATCCTCAAGACTTCCCTCGTGTCTCTTGCTACTGGGGTTCAAGTTCTAGAATTTCGGGTAGGCTTCGATGGGACCTTCTTGCTTTCCCCCCACCCTGCATTGCAATTGACCCCTGAAGTCACCACCTCTCCCACACAGGTCAACACCTCTCCCAGCCCCCTGATCATCCCCAAGGGATCAGTCATCATGGCCAAGCACAAGTCGGTTAGGAGAACTAGTCCTCCACTCGCCTCCCTCACTTCTTCTCTAGTCTTTGCGCTTCTTTCTTCGCCTGTCAAATGCCTGGTCTGAATCAGGAGATATTCCACTAGAGGCGTCTTTAGTCCAGCAGCACACTTGTAGGAAAAAGTCTCTGGACTTAAGAGACTTCCTCACCGACAGGGGCTCCCCATATTTCATCAGTCGATGAAATGTCGTCAGCACCCCATGTGTCAAGAGTATCAAGGTCAAGTACCCGTTGATTCGGATCGTCTCCACACCTCTGCTTAACATGTATGCCGGGCCCATGTTGAACAGGTACCTGGGGTAAACCAAGTACAAGGCCAGTAGCAGACTGATTGGCATACTCAAGAGTTGGCATACTCAGTCCTGCACGAACGCCTCGAAGATCGTATTCCCCGCATAGAACACTTTGTCCATGTACTTCTTCTCCCAACATGGACTCAATAATCTCAAGATCTCGTGTGACTTCCGGAACCTCAGTTCTTCCTTCGCATGCTCCCTCGAGAAGCCTCCGATAGTCACTTCGCTTGCTGCCGTGACGAATCTCGCCACCGTCATCTCCCTCTTTTTTGCTACTTCCAGCTGTTCCTCCAGAAACTCCCATATTTGCTTCACCTGCGGTGGAGCACTCTCTCTCTCGTCTTTTTTTCACGTTCTCAACTCTCGGGGTCAGGAACGGCCATCTACCTCTCTCTTGTGTTAGACGATATGCCATCGATTCCACTTGTTTTTCGGCTGCAGCCACATTCTTTCTCTCGTTGCTCTTTCTCCGCCCTCAAGTTCACGATCTAGCTCACAAATTGGGGCCGCCATCAGCATCCACCATCCGTTTCCCTCCACATTCAGAATTAACAAGGCGTTAACGAACTGTAAAGCAGGTGGCATGCCTGCGTAGCCTGGTGATGACGCGAGTACCACTTTTGTCTTCGATCCCAACCGGGATGTCATCAGTTCCTGCACCTCATTCATTGCTGCAAACAGCGTCTGAATTGCCTCTCAGATCTTCTTTTGTGTAGGCTCCCCACTTATCAGGGGCTCAAGTAGTCCCGCCGCGTGCAGGTGATCATTCATTCCCGCGAACAACAATAGCACCGGTTCACATGGTGTCTCCGACTTCATCGCCACGATCAGGGTCAACATTTGATTCAACTCCGCCCTTGATAGTAGGTACACCAAGGTCTCTGGTCAAAACAACTTCGGTGACGTCCCCTCGAAGTCCGACCCCGCCACAATGATCGCTCTCGACGCTCCAGGAGCCGACCGATCAAAACTGCTAACGTCTTGGCCAGCTGAGAAGTTCCACCGGATCTCCCGTACCTTGGGTCTTCAGCAAGTTTCGCACCCTTGTAGGCTGTGTCAGGAAGCCTCATGCTCTTCGGCTCGAGAAGCTTGTCCACCGCCCTCAGCTGCGCGGGGATCGCGACTCTGATCCTGGCTATACTGGTCCGATGATTGGGAGGCTCCACTATGAGGCCTGGACTTCCCAGCTCCTTGAGAGGTCTGTAATTGATTGGTCCCATTATGGATCATTGGGGAATTCCCGTCAAGTCCGCCATCTCCAGTGTCTTGGCTCGAGAGAAGTTCGCCTCATGGGCCTTTAGCCAATCCACACAATAGTGATAGCTCAAGTTCTCGTGTGACAGACTCTTGAGCCCCAAGACATCCGTTAACTCTTTTCCGCAGGCCAGATCCTCGAGATCCAGATCTTTCACTCGTTCCAGGTACCGGGTTCTGCTTGCTTCCCCCGGACCTTCCACTTTCTTCTTGTTGTCCACCATCACCACTGACAACACAACCGAGCTCTGGAGCGTAAAAGATTCCGCATCGTCTCCTTCCATGGGTTTCGATCTCAACTGTCTGCTTCTGCTGCTAGTTGAGCTCCCTCTCGAGTCGATCCTTCACCCCAAGCGATCAGTTACGGACCTAGCTGAGAAGAAGGGAGTTATCGGAGGTGGACAAAAGGTGAATTGACCCGTCTCCACTAGATCCGACTCAAGGAAACTTACATGTCTTTGGAAAACGCCGCTCAGCCAAACCGCAGCCCTTGGCCTATCGAAGTGGATACCATCCGAGGATGCATCCTCTGGAAGGGAATGTTCCATCATGCTTGCTACACTAAGCACTCTCATGAGCAGCACACTTCTCTGTTGGATTAGGCTGATTATATCGTTGATATTTCGCACCCTTTCGTTCATCTCCCTCGCGTTCTGGTCGGCCATCATGTTTTAGAGGACGGTGCAGATTGTGAGGACTGCTGGCTCCAGGTAAATTATTAGCTCTTCAAGAATGCAACTCACTTTGTCTTGTAGCCTCATTATTTTTCTTGACTCGCCCCTGGACACGTTGTTGGTTCCCATCATCAGTGTAATCGTGTATATCTTCCACATCTCCAGCATCTGCAGATACGCCAACATCTGAGGCATCGCTGCGCGCGAGAAACTCAAGACTCCCACTCGCCAATGGGCCTGGATCCTCGTCAAGACCCGGACAAAACTGTCCCCTATTATCAAGTGAATTGTGCTTTCGGATGTTCTCGGTTGTATGAAGTACTCTGCCCACGCGGCGTCATGAAAGGCATCTCTTCTCTCTCGTTGCGCTGCCGTCCAGTCCTCTCGACTAAGTTGGTGGTACACGCCGTCAGTGTTTTTTTGTAGCTCGAGATCACAACGCTCCTCACTGGATGTTCTCTCCATGTGGTTGGTTGTTGCTCACGCGCAGCGTTCTCAAGAGCCTTTGCACGCAATCTTTCCTGCAACTCCCTGAGGCGTGATGTCCTCGTTCCGGACTGACTGCCACATGTCGAGCAGGGTGTCAGTCCTGGCAGCGCAATGCCCATTAGCCAACTGATTCGATTCGCCTCTAGATTCCTCATGGAAGGGACGGGCTCAGGTGGTGTACATGTCTCCAAGCCTTCATTCATGTGCTCTTGAGCCACGCGGTCCAAATTGAAGCGGCCGCTCGATCTGGGTGCTTCATCCACCTCCAGTCGTGACTCTGGTCTCGATCTTGTCACTACTGGCTCATTTGTCGTCCTCTTTTTCTCCTTACCACTCGCGACTGCTTGCTGCCTCCTCTGTAGTCGTTCTGTTTCTGATTTTATCTGATCACAATTTGCTACACTTTCTTGTAGTCTGTGTTCTTGCTCCCGTTCTGCCCTCAGCAGATCCCGATCAAGAATCGCCTCATCTCACTCAATTATTGCCTGGTCGTGATCAAGCTTGGCTTGATCCCTATCAAGAACCGCTTGGTCCCTATCCAGGTTGGCCTTGTCTTGTTCCCTTTGGGCCCATTCTAACTCTCTTTTCGTGCTGCTGAGATCTGGATATGACTTTTCTGTTTGTTGTAACCGGAACGTCGATAAGGGTTTGCTTGTGGATTGTGTTCCTGCTCCTGCTGGTGGTCTGGTTGGAAGGGAAAATTCCCCCGCGCCATACTCCGTGGTGTTACTCAAGCCAGGATTTCTCGCAAGATCAAATCCTCTCAAGCCTCCGTCCACGTTCCAGGATAGCCATCTGGTCTGCTCCTGATTCGAGATTCCATCCGAGGTGTAACCCATCATCAGCACGGCTTCAGTCGCTGACTCGCTGCACTCCCCTTGCGCCTCCAGTTGCAGGATGGCATTGAGCATAACCGCGAGCCTCTCATCCACTTGCTTGTAGTTGAGGTCCCTCAAGCGATTGTATAACTGGTCGAGCGCAGGTTTTCTTAACGCCGCTGCACAGATTTCCTAATCGACCTGCCATTGCTGCTTTTCTTTATCTCACGAGGTCTCACGAACCACCAACTCAAGAGGTACCTTATTAATCCAACTCAAAAAATACCTTTCCCAAATTAATACCCAAGAAATGTCTTCCTCTGGCACAATCAATGAAGAACTGTTTAAAGTTTTCTTTTTTTCTCTTGTTCGACCAACTGTGATCTAGTTGTCGTTTCAGTTTTCAAATCAATCTGAAAAAAGAATTCACTTTCAAGCCATGATATTTGCCACTCGTGTCTAACCTAGACTTCCCCCATTGAAACTTTTAAAAAATTATCCTAACAAATCCATTAAAATGATTCATTTTAGACGTTAAAAACATGCAGATTTAATTTATGTTTTAGCACCATCAATCCTTCATAAGATTCAATTGTTATGCCAATCACATTAAAACCCATCTGCCTGACTTGTGTTCCCCATCCTACCTAGCTCAAGACCCTTGTTTCCCCTAACTCAAGACCCTCACATCCATCCCAAGCTCAGGTGTTACTCAAGTAATTTTTCTTTTGTAGGTGTACCATTATTTCCGTTTCCGCAAAGACCACGTGTAGGGTAGCGTATAGTTCCCTATGGCTCAATCTGCCACTGTTTGGATCGTAGACCGGTATTGAATCTCGCGTATCCCTCTTTCGACCAGGAAGTCTCTCAACTTGTTAGCGCTAATAGCACATGCTCGGGGTCTATCACGTTTCTCTCACTGAATTTCGTTACCAAAAAGCACAAGTATTTACCGGGAACTTGTTAAAATGAAGGAGGGAGTGTTGCCATTCCCCCCTACCCTGGTCTCTGCCTGAACGGAAACTCCACATTCTGGTGTTCTCTTTTGAACTCAGCTTCCAGTCTGGTATTGAAGCTCATGTCCACTGCTATACAAATCGCGCTAGTTTTGTCTGACAGGATGAATTCACAGTCTGTGATCAGGATGTAATCCGAATATTCATTCGGAATCTCGAACTTCGTCTTGAACTTTTCTTCCAATGGTAGGCTCGGCCTCCTCCTGGTCCAGCTCCAGGCCGTTGATCTCTCTCACTTCCCTGTGCTTCTTTGTCATTAAAATTTCGGTGTGGGTAAGTCCTACCCCCACTCCCCGGACAAAAATATTTATCGACGTCTCCGTCGACGTTACGTGGCTCAAGTTATCCGGTGGTATTTCCAGTGGTCAATCAGTGGCTGTCCAACCGAAAACGGGTTCTCTGATTTCACATTTTTCTTCGCAGATACGTCGACTTGTTGAATGGTTTGTTCTTCCTTCTCGCCCACTCCAGGACCCTCAGATTTGTGTTAAACCTTTTTTCAATTTCGCTTTGTTCCAGGTCCAATTCTCTTTCTGACATGGTGTGATCTTCTTGCAAGGAGTGTTCACTGTCGTTTATGATCTGCCATTCCTCATTGGCTACCAGCTCACCCACGTTCACCAACTCTTCTCCTATCTCGTCAGGCTTTATCTTGTCGATCAAGAAGTCATTACCTTACCTGTTTTTTTTAAATCTCATGCCTGTTTTCTTACGCCCACCTTTTCTGGTTTCTTTCGTCATTTGTAAGTCTGGTTCTGTCTGTTTTGGTACTTAGTTTGCTATGGATCATTTCAATCTTCCTCGGCGAAAGACCCTTTGTCCGAATCCACTTCTATCTTTTCGTTGTCATCCATGCTCACGTTCTCGTTGCCATCATTCTTCTCTCTGGTGCCTTTCTCGTTCCAAACACATGCTGGTTCTACGAGTAGATACTCGAGTCCTTCCATGTTCTGTGGTACGGACCAACCTTCCGGTGATGGGACGTGAGGTTTCAGATTCTCGTAGTGAGCCGCACGCCCTGTACTCAAGCGTTAGAACCAACCCTGCTGGTGCACTTCCGTTATCATGAACGGACCTCTCCATTTCTTCAATAGATTTTTGGTCCCTTTAGGAGGTATGATGTTCTGGACGCCCAGACGTTTTGTCCCACAGCAAACGGCTTCGTTTGAAGTATTTTGTCATCGTATTTCTTCCGCTGTCTCATCTGTGCCTGTGCTGTGTTCCTGCTGCACAACTCGTTAAGTTCCTGTTGTCTCCCGACTGCTTACCTCACATATTCCTGAGGCGACGTCTTCTTTCCCTCATACTCCGGATAGAAAAAGATCAGGGGCATTGCTCTCTCTCTCTCTCTCTCTCTCTCTCTCTCTACCTGTTAACATCATGAAAGGACTGATCCCCGTTGTTGAGTAGTGCGTGCTGTTATATGCCCCCACCACATGCGGCAGATATTTGTCCCAGTCAGTCATATAGCTCGAGCAATACACCGAGAGCATATTCACTAGTGCTCTGTTCTGTCTCGTTTATGATCTGCCATTCCTATTGGCTACCAGCTCACCCACGTTCACCAACTCTTCTCCTAGTTTCGCCAGTTAATTTTTCTTTGCATAAAAAAATGATGGTTGACTCACCAAAGAACGCTTTCATGTTTTCCATGATGAGGTTATGTATTTTCTTATCATGAGTAAAATATCTAAGCAAAAACAATTTTATTATCATCATTATCATCATCATGGTCTTTATTAAACAAGTAGTCCCCAATACCGTTTTTTACCTCCTGTTCTATTCTGTGATTCATTATTAACATCATTTACAGTACTAGCTGCTTAAGATGCTGATCCTGTTTTTACTTTTTCTCTTAATGGTATTTTGGAGGCTTTCCTTGGTTCGTCGGTGGGTATAATAGGTTGAGTCTCTGCAAATGCTGATGTGGCGATTGGTTTTATGATGTCCAATACTTCCGTTGGAGTACTGAACTGATCGGAATTTATTCTGTCTGATGTAACTGCCTTTCTGTCAGGGGTAGACCGACTAGGAGATTCTACTTTTGAGTTGGCGTTAGTGGCCTCCACAACTTTAAAAATGTATCTAGTTCTTCTGTTTCTTTTGTTGCACTGTTTTTTGCGCTATTATTCTTTTCTCCCGCTTCAAGAGCGTTTATTTGTGTTCGTTCATGAAAAACCTTTAACCTATCATAAGGAATTTTTTGCTGTTCTTTAGATTTTTGGTCTTCAATGACAAAATTTAGATTATTTACGATCTCCTTGATTATGTGTGGTCCGAGACAAAATGACTCAAATTTTTATGTTTCTCCTTTGCCAAGGGTTGGGTTAAAAATAGTAATTTGAGGTTCACGTTATAGTTAAATGTTGCTAATCAAGTTCGTATTGTCTTCTGTCCTAGTAAGTCTTTTGCCGTTCTTGTTCGACATTCATTGTATCAAGCACCAGTTCGTGCTTGTTTGAAGTTCCTTCTTTCGAATACTGACGTAGTCGCTTGGCGTTGAAAAAATTTTAGTTTGTGGTGTTTCGTACCTGCCAACTATTGGCAAGGAGCGAAGACGACCGAAAATCAAATGATATGGACTGTATTTTGTCACTGCATGAATTGAAGATACATAAGCCATCATAACTGTTTGAAGAAATTTGACCCAGTCATTGTGGCTTTTTCCCACTTATTTAGACAAAGTTTTTTCGATTGTCCTGTTGGTTCTTTCAAAAACTGCGTTTGCCCGAAGTTGATGTGATGTTTTGCTAGTTATATCGATATCCAGTACGGAACACAAATTTTTGAAAAGGTGTGGCATGAAGTGTGATCCCTTGTCGCTGTGCAGATTTGCTGGGCAGCCAAAGCATGAAATCAAATAATTGATCAATCCCTTAGCTACTTTCGTTGCTTCTTGGTTTTGAAGTGGTATCGCTTCGTACCACTTTGAGACTTGATCTCCGATTAGAAGAAAATACTAGAATGCTTCTGATTCCGGTAGCGGTCCCATGAAATCCAACGCTATCTGCCAAAATGGATGGCTTGGCTTCCATGTCTGAAGTGGATGTTTATGTTTCTGGTTAGGTTTCTTTCTGGCTATACATCTTTAATATACCGACTCATTCCAGGCAAGTAAAATTTTTCTTGAGTACGCTGAAAAGTCTTTTTGTATCCAAAAAGTCCACAAGGATCATGTAGCAAAACGACCATTTCCTCCATGGACACTGGAGTCACAACAAATTGGACTACGATGTACTGTTTTTTGGTTAGTTTTTTTCTTTTTAGTAAGTCGTTTTCAATTAGCAAATTCTCGAATTTTTTCCAAAACTTCTATAAAGTCTTTGAGGAGCCATTCATTTGCGTTTTCTATGATCTCACCTTGTTTTACACCCAGCTCTTGCCGTCTTTATTTCATTAGAATTCAGTTGAACCTATTTTAATTCTACTAAATCGGGAGTTTTCAGGGCTTGTTCCCAGACATTGCTCGAAATATCTGTTGATTTTATTATTTGATTAACCTTCTCCTCAGTGGTAGTTGGAACCCTTGACAAGCAGTCTGCAAGTGGAATTTTCTTTCCCGCTTCGTGCTTAATTTCAAATTGGAACTGCCCTAGTTTTTCCAAGCATCTCGCTATCATATCGTCATGTTTTCCACGATGAGGTTATGTATTTTCTTATCATGAGTAAATTATCTAAGCAAAAACAATACTATGGTACAAAAACTTTTGTAGAGTTTTTAACATGTGTGCAAAAAGTGAAATGATATCTTGTCTTGTGTGCAAAAATATACAAGACAGTAAAAAGATTTAAATGTTTAATCATCTTTGCAAACAAACTTTGTAGAAACATTTGTAAATTGCAAAGTTAGTTTGATTTTTAATCCGAGTGCAAATTTTTACGACAAACTTTTCTATGACCTTATCTCTTTTTTCCTATCTATTACAATTACAAATAAAAAAATTAGATGCAAAAACACTAAATTACAAAACACAAGACAACAACAAAATAATTTACAAACCAAAGAGCTGTCGAGCAGCTGAGTTCTCAAAATTTTGCAAGTTCTCAATGGAGCGCAAAGCTGATCTTGCATCCATCGCCGTTGGTTGTCTTTAGGTTCGCTGACTGGAGTTCTTGGCTCAGAGAACCCCTCATCCTCTTCTATGGTAATTGGGTTCTCCACAGATCCCTCTTCTTCCCAAGGAAAGAGGAAATCGTCGACTGGTTGAGCCACCTATCTAGAAACAGGAGTGTCGGGGTAGTTATTTCCCATATGCTCAGCCACTCCCTCCATCATTTGCATTTCTCCAAGTTGGTTCTCTGTCATGGGTACCTGCTTTATATGATGTTCGCTGAAACCCCTGCGCATCAGTTCCACCATGTGCCAGATTTGGATTGGAATGTCCATTCGAGCCAGAAAAACTCCACAGACTGTTTCTCGCACTTGGATTTGTACTAGATAAGACGAAAATTCTACCGAGAACGTTAGGTTGCTGTTTGGCACTGAGAAGATCGTTTTGAGCAATAAGTTAAGTAAAAGATACAGAATAAACAGATCGATTGATTTACAGTTGAGAGGAAAGTAGTTGACGGTAGTTAAGTTGAAGTTAAAGTATTTAGAGCTGAGAGAGGAGGTAGTTGATGGTAGTTAAGTTGAAAATACCGAGAATATCGAGAAATGGGTACCTTCAACTCGAATGATGTGTGGGTATGACCAATCAGAATTGATTTTCCCTATTTGGTCTGTAGTCGTGCCCAATCATTTTCCAGCTTCCTTTTGGGGAAATTTTGATTTAAAAATGTACCCAATCAGAAATAAAGTTTCATTTGAAGCGTTTTTGACATTTTCTTGTTTCCAATCACAGAAATTGTTCAATTATCTTAGGTTATTGCATCCAACAAAACAAAATTTTAGCTTCTGAGGACTTGAATCTTCCAAATAGTTGAAAATATACCAAAACAATCGGAAAAATTATTGACCAAAAATTGTTTGCTATAAAATTAGGAAAAATTGCCGATATAAGTAACAAAAGAAGGAAATAATAGTAGCATTTCCACAATTTTTTCATCAAGTTAATTGATTTGTATGTATTAATCAATGAAAAATTGATGATTTTTGAGAAGATAGTTAAGTTCTTTGATTTTGATGTGATTTGAGAGGATAGCTCGAAATTGATGATTTTTTCTAAGCACATCTCTGGAAGTCTGATTCCAAGACTGATCCAGCTGGATTTTGAACTTTGAAAATCCTTTAAAAAATAAAGGAATAATGAACTTTGCTGGAGAGCTTTTATAAAATTTGGTATCGGGTAAGGAATAAAAGAGTCCTTGATATATTATCGTACAACTTTTTGATTAATTTCAAATTTTCTAGAATAAAAAAAAAAAAATTTCTGGTCAGGGGTAATTCAGCAGTCAGTGTTTGTTTGCTCTGATACTCATAACTCGGAAAGTGAAATCTTTGATTGAGCAAGTTTGCCTGAACAGGCTTTTACTTAGTCGAGAACTCTATTTTGGACAACATAAACGTCCAAAAAATAGTTAAAAAAAAAGTAAGAATCTACAATCAATCCATCAATAAGGAAATCACGGAATATTTTTTTTGCTTGTAGAAACACTCGAGGAAATTCAAGTGTCTTCTGATAGACATTTGCAAATAAAGATTATTTTCCATCCAAAGTTATGTCTACAAACTGCTTAGTTCTGATTGGTGAAAAATTTTCTGGAAATTTCTAGAACTTTCGAAGGAATGACGTAGGCGATGAAGTCATTACCATAAAAGGAATTTTGCGTGCGTGGTGACGTCACTTCTATGTAAAGAATGACGTCATTACCATGGAAGAGCCTATGGAACAAAAATTGAAGATAAGGAACATCATTTCGATTACTGTTTTGAGTTTGATATAAATACAAAATTAAGATTTGTCAGAATAACTTTTGATTGATTATCCAAATTTAAAAAAAAACCCGGTTTTTTATTTTGCAGTATACCAAAAAGAAATGTATACTTTGGTAATTTTTTTTTCTACTGGTTAGATTTCAAACAAATCACAAACATTTTGAAGTATCGAAAAAATATATATAAACCAGACAAGAAATCTAATTTATCTCACTTTGGAGCCAAATTGATGTGTTAGTTATTTTGGAAAAATTCAATAAAACTGATTAATTGGGAAGTTTCATGAACATAGTTTTGTTCTGATCTAAAAATATATTAGAATTTGTGAATATTTCATTCTTATTGGTTGATATCAAAATAGTTGAAAACTCCATTTTGAGTAAAAGAATGATTCTGATTGGTTGATATCAAAACTTTTTAAAACTCTATGGTTACATTGTATGATTTTTATTTCAGCTTGATCAAATAGGATGATATCCATTCTGATTTTCTTTTACGCTACAAAAACGTAAAATAGTAGTGGACAGATGACGTTGATGGAGATTGTATTACTTTTAAATTGAATAGAAACCCAGAAAGCTCAAAAATTTTGTTAAAAAGAAGGAGAGGAGGTTTCCTAAAAGAAGAGTACTGCCTGACCTATTAGCATTGCTTTTATTTGGAAGATTTAACGCAGATTGAGTGTTCGATCAGTAAAAAACAAAACAATGGAAGTGCCGATGAAAAAAAAATTGAAGACAAGGAACATCATTTCGATTATTGTTCTGAATTTGATACCAATACAAAATCTTTGGTTGTTACATATCAGATACCAAAAAGAAAATATATACTTTGGTAATTTCATTTTTCACTGGTTAGAAAAAGAACAAATTGAAAAAATTGTTGCGATAGAAATTTCAAAGTTTGATTTGAGTATCGAAAACATATATATATATATATATATATATATATATATATATATATATATATATATATATATATATATGTCTAAACCAGACAAGAAATCTCATTTGTCTTACTTTGGTGTCAATTTCATATGTTAGTTATAATGGAAAAATGCAATAAAAGTGATTCATTGGGAAATTTGATGAACATAGATTTGATCTGATTTAAAAAATCTTTCAAAATCTGTGAATATTTTTTTTCGGTTGGTTGTTATCAAACTTTTTGAAAACTCCATTTTGCGTAAAAGCTTGATTCTGATTGGTTGATATCAAAAAAGATAAAAAGTTCCTTATAAGTAATGCTCGATTCTGACTGGTTGATATCAAAACTTTGAAAACTCCATGGTTACAATGTATGATTTTTATTTGGTTAATTAATTTGCTGTTTTATTCACTTTCATTTACTTTTTAAGGCTATTCAACTCTTCTTATCCGAAGACTTGGGAAATCTCAAATCTCCCAGTTGTTCTCGAGTTCCTTCTTTACTTACTGAGATGCCGTCCTATATAGAAACGAAGAATTTCGTGTCTTGAATGTGGCAGAGAATAAATACGCATCAAGACATCGTAGGACCTGTAGTGTTTTTTTGAAGTGTTCGAACTTTAACTTTTATATATATATAGTAGCAAGGAACTCACTAATCATGTCAAGAAGAAGCATTATTTTTTGTCAACATAATAATAAATAATGTGCTCAGCATTCTCAAAACACGCTCCAAGTGAAAGGAATATTAATATCTTCTCTTTATAAACATTCAAATTACTATGAAAATAATTTTACAGAATCTGAAAAGTCTATACAACTGTGACAAAATTGAAATCTTTTGGTAAAAACAATACAGTTTTTTGTCACAATTCTTGATCTGTCAACTATTTTTTGATTTAAAGGTTCTGATTGATGATAAAAGCATCAACAATTGAAATCAAAATTGGGTAAATCATTTAGAAGAAACCGAGGAGTAGTTGAATCATGTAGTTTGATCTAGAAATTATATAAAAAATTGCTCCTATATTTCATTTGAAGTGAGATTCTTAGGTAAATTCTCCCTGAACTGGACAAAAAACCAGTTAATTACGCAAATAAAAGGTTAAAAAAGGAAAATTTTGGATTGATTTGATTAATTTTTACATTAGTTTCTCAATTTTCCATGGAATTTCACAATTTTCCATAGAAATTGGAAGTTTGAACATTGTTTAGCTAATATGAGCTTTCCTTATAGTGTTCAGAGCATTATATAACCCGCGTTTTAGCTCAAATTATGATAAAATTTATCGTATTTCAAGCTTTTGAGAGAAAATTATGGAAAAGTCCATTTTTTTTTCAAAACTTTGTATCATTGTCTCAACATCATATCAAACAAAACACAAATTATGCTTAAATTTTACGTAAGCCGATTTTTTCATTTAGATCAGACGCAACAAAATGTTAGCCAAAACTTTGATACCTCTGCAAACATTTTCTGAAAACCTAAAATTTTTGACTTTTTTCCAAAGACTTTAATTTTTTTTTAATTTTTCCCAAAAATTTGATTTTTTTTCGACGTTTCCCCATGTTTGAAGTCATATTGAGCTTTTTTCTAAAAACTCAGAACTACACATAACCTGCTTCTGAGCTCAAGTTAGTGTAAATTTTATCATAATCTAGTATTTTGAGAGAAAATTGTGGAAAAATCCATATTTTTACTCACAATTTTGTATCATTGTCTCAACATGCTTCCAAAAAAAACACGATTTTGGACTAATTTTAAACTCCATACGTATGTATTTTTTACATTTTAGTCATATGCGACAAGAAATTTAACCAATACTTGAGATTTCTGCAATCCTTCCAAAAAATTACATTGGATAATTTTTTCGAAGTTGCAGTATGCTTCAGCATAGTTTCAGGAAGAACTTTTGAAAATTAGGATTACCTAATAAATTAGTTAATTAGTCCAACAATGATAAATATTATTGAGTTATGAAGTTTTTTTGAAAAATTTCATTTTTTTTTGATAAAAAGTCTAAGTTATTCTCAAAAACTCTTACCAATGACTTACCATGTACCAAAAAACTGATTGAAAGAACTTCGTTTCACAATCTAAACGTTTTTAACCAGTCATATTTAACAATTAGATATCGCGTCCGAAAGTTTTGCGAAAAGACTAGACATTTCCACACAAAATCCAAAAAAAAAATCGTTTTTCTTACCATTCTCTTACCATCACACAAACAATTAAATTTTACCATTGGTTTTTTTTTTTATATTAGACTCTATACCTATTTTTAATACATAGCATGTCTGACCGGAAGTCTATAACGTATCTTTATACATGGGGTCAGCCATGCTCCACCTCCACCTCCCCCCAACCCCCCCCCCCCCCCCCCCCCCCCACTTTAGCTTCAACATCTACTACTGATCCGTCTTGGTGTAGACATCTTCGCTCCCTTCGAGTCGTTCCAGAGAAGAGTCAAGGATTTTCTTTACGAAAGATTTGTGTCAACATTTGATCAACTGATTTCTTGTTCATGGTTCTTGGCGTGCAGTCGTTAAAACTGTCAATTTTGACTTAATTTTTTTTATTTTTAATGCCTTAATTTATTTAGGGAAAATAATTCTTTCATCATCATCATCATCACGTAAAACTTCAACAAAGTACCCCTAATACTCTCGTGCAGATCATTACGAAATTTTGACCTCGAATCAAAGCACTCATCTACACTAGAAGACAGAGTTAACCTCAACTTCATGATTGTACTCTATAAAGTTCCCCTTTTAATGTACTTTTTGGACATCATTTTATTAAAATTTTTGCATCGAGCGAGAGAATTTTTACAATGATCAGCGCTACCAACTCCGAAAGTAACCTGACTTCAATTCAATGACACACCAATGTCATCTGGGTCTGAAAAATCCAGTTTTCCTTATCTACTTTTTTCCGATCCTCAGTTTTTCTATCCTCAATGCACAAAACGGGAAACAAAACGAAAAGACAAACAAAAGAAGAGAAAAGAGAAAGACTAAACTAGTTCGGGCACCAAAACAAAATCGAAAAAAGGGTAAAGTAGTTTACTTCTTATGCGGCTCCAGAAACTTGCCTTTCAGGGAATTGCTTTATCTATATTTGCCACAAACTTAAACCCAAATCCTGTGCGACTCCACAGTTTTCTCGGAATTGCTTTGATATTTGTATTTTTCTTTGTTCTGTCTACCAGTGTTTATTGATAGCAAATTGATATTCTAATCCCAATTTTCTAAAATTTTGACTTAAGCACTAGCTGAAATGACAAAGAAAACCAAAAGTTGCAAGACTTGCAAAAAAACATTAAATGAAAAGAAGAAATCCTATGATTGCATCTCAAGCGGATGCAAATTTTACATGACTACTGAATGCACTGGGTCAACTCTAGTTTGACATAATTGGTATTGTCAATCTCGGAGAAAGATTGCTTTTTTTCTACAACTCTTGTGTGTCTGGTAACAAAAGAGACACTCTAGTACGCAACGCAGCAATGCAAAAAAAAACTCTGAAAGCATCAAGAAGATCGAAGTTGATCTTTGCAAATTAAATAAAACTGTAGAGGAAATCCAACAATCTATCAGCGGCTTTCTACTGCTGTCAGGAATTGAAACAAAGCAAGTTCCAGCATGGCCTAAAACTGCAACTAAAAATGGTCTGAAAGTTCTTTCTGTCCGTGGTTTGCGCCTCCAACGTTTACCAAAATGAATTAAGAAGGACATAAGAAAACGTCTTGATAACGAAATGAAAGAATTGAACGATATCTTCAAATACCTCAACATTGACTGCAAATGTTTAACAAAGACAACACTAAATCAAGCACAAAACTTGTGCACCTGTCTTTAGCGAATGAAACAACAGAAGAAAGACAGTACATGGGTCAATATAGAAGTCGAAGACCATTTGCTAACTGAAAACGAGGAAAATAAAAAAAACTGACTGCATCTTAAAAACTCAAAATTGAAAATTAAGAAATCTGTTTGAACTCTCAAGGAGACAAATTTTCAGTATTGTAGTCCTACTATGCCAATACCAAAACATTTGTTTAACTGGAACCTGGCTTGTGCCAGAAATATCGGACGATGCATTAATTCTCCCGGAATTTTCACCTTTGAGAAAAGACAGCAAAACAACGAAGACAAAGGCAACTGAACACGGCTCGCACTGAAACATGAAATATTCTTTTTTAATATAAATTTTGAGCTTTCAGACTGCCTAATTGCTCAAATTCAGACTCCAAAAGCTTACCTTTCCTGCTTTCTACCTAGCGCGCCAACGCCCAGCACATATCGCCATTCTTTGAAAAAGTTCATGACTTTTTTGGAAAGATTGAACCATCTTTCCTACGATCGTAGCTGCCCAAATGTTCTTATATCAGGAGCCATTAATTTCAATGCCACTACTTGGCCAATCATACAACCAACTGATGCGGATGAGCGTAGAAAACTCGACTTGATGACTGATTTCCACTGTAATCAACACATTCTGACATCAATAGACAAAGTGGATGTTGTGCTGTGTAACCAACCGGATCCTATTCTGGATATAAAGGTTGATCTGCAGCTCAATGCTCTATATTGCCGAAAAGAGAAAAAAAGAATTATCACGCACAAATCTTTTCAAGATACGCTAAGCAACAATGGTATCAGAAACCAACCACAATTGCATCCTCGATTTTCTGGAGATTGGTGCTTTTTCCTTAGTCAACGCAGACTGGGAAAAACTTGAGAGTGAAATAGTAGATAAGACCTTCAAACCATAACTCTGCAGTAATAATAATCGTTTAGTCAAGTCATGGTACACATGGTTACTCAAAATCTTTCTTGCAATCCTGTCTCAAAAGGAAAACAATTCATAGAAAATCTCTACCACCGTGGATAACATCATCAAACTCAAACCTGATAAAAATTTATTAAATACCTTAAGAAAACGCATGGAAAAAGAACCCACCAAAGCTGGGATAACCAAGCTCGAAAATATTGATAAACTTGTAAAACTCAATTGACGAAGATCAGACTGCTTTTGAAGTCGTTAATCTTGAGGACAGAAATTTCACTAGGCTAGTAAAATATGTGAAGGGGAACACTACGACAAAGGAATTATCACCAACTTTATACTGGAATGACAACACTGCCTAAAGCGACAGATAAATTGCAAATTAATTCAACCAGTACTATCAAAGCCTGTTCAATAAACCAAAAGAAATACTTTGCATATTGCATCAAGCCAATATTAGCGTCATTAGTGATATTATTAGTGAAAATATTAGCCAGAGCGATTTGTGTACTTGGCGAGTCAACTGTGCTTGCAACTGCTGCTTAAACTCAGAAAACTTTGACATCAGCTAAAATTGTCAAAACTGGGAGTTTGATCTTAATCTTAAATTCTGTGATAGTTTTTTATCATTTTAAACGTTTTAGCACATTTTGGCTAATCAAAGATTTTAAAAGGTTTAGCACATATCAAAGATTTTAATAGGTGTCAAACTCGTCATTATTTTAAAACTTTGAAAAGTTAACCAATCACAACTTCACAATTAATACTAAATTATGTATCAACTATTAGGCAACAATTTTTTAATTTAGGCAAAAATTTTTGAGGTTTTTCAGTTTTTTTTGTTTTTACAGCTCCGTTTTGTTGCTAGTTTTATGCAAACATGTAAGTTTTTGCAATATTTTTGTTTTTAGCCAAATACCTTTGCTTCTGGAACTATAGCCTTTGTGTCAGCTCCCTACTCTAAACTCGTCGCGCTGGTTAATTCCCAGTCTCTCTTTCCTAATGTGCAGCGCCTTTTAAGTAAGTAACTTAAGGCTGCTGAGGGCCTGGTCGATTATCTTCCAATTAAACTCCGATTTACCACAATCACTACCAAACTGCGTTATAAGCTGTCCACCTGGTGTACCCTCTTTTTGGTGTTCCTCAGTCCTTGTGTTGAGATGTTGGACCGTCTGACCAAAATAGATGGACTTGCACCCATAACATTCAAACCTTTACACCCTTTTTTCAGTTCCGTGAATACAGTTTGCGCATTCGTGCACTTTTTTGCTAACGTCTGACTGTGATTCCCCCGATATTGAATCATCAAGATGGGTGGTGAAACGCTGCTATTTTCAGAGGACTTTCTTTTCTCAGGCAACTTCTTCTTGTTTTTTCCTCCCATATGATATTTTTAAGGGCTTGCGATGCAATCCGCGACTATCAACTTTCCGTATATTGGTTCTCCAACCACTGTCTACGGTTGATTTCTTTCGCTTTATCAAACTTTTTCCATGTGGATACACTGCGAAAAACTCAGTGAACAGTTCCTGCGATCACACTAGTCTTGTATTGAAGGGGCGCAACTTCTAAAATTGAGTATGGTATCTGTATCTGTTGGTATCTGATATCATCCACAGTTTTTTTTCCGGAAAAGGTCAAAACTTTTTTGCAAACCCAAAATCCCATTTTGTCAGATGTGTTTAGTGTCTCTCTTGTGAATTGTACAATTGAATGTGGTAAGTTTGCTGGCCGCAGCACATCTTCAGAATCATCCGTCACTGTTTTCAATATTTCGTCAATGTAATTAGATACTCATCATCTGATATATCACCGCATTTTACGTGATGCCAGTACAAACAGCTTTGTCATGCCACACCTTTTGACCTGCACGTGACCTTCTTATTGCACTCGGGACATATTCAATTGAGATCTTTTTCGGGCATAAACATTTCGGCAATTTCCCTCTATAGTTCAGTTTCGTACTGCTTCAGCCAATTTGCTGAAATAACGGCAAGAGATGCCCCCATTGCCAAATCATTTTTTCTGAACTTTCCATAATTCATTGCATTAGAAATGGACTAGACTAACTGCCAGGTTCAACAGTTTCATCCTGTTTTTCCTTGCAGTTGATGGTGTTTCATCTCAGTCATACAGCTTTCTTAGAGCTATGTCTATTGCTTCTTTGAGTGGAATTTTTGTATACAAATTCTTAATATCTACAGATATCATATTTTCATTGGTCTCAAGACTAATGCTCTCCAAGATTTCTTTCGCTTCTAGTGAGTTGGTTTCGACGTCTGTGCCCTCAATTTTCTCAAAACATTTTGCAAGAACCTTGTTTACGTTATAGTAGTTATAGTAAGAGCTACCAGGCAATGAGAGGACCGGTCTTAATGAGGTATTCTTTTGTGTACTTTCGCCAATCCGTGAAGGCTGGTGGGCTGCCCCCCAGTAGACATCATCCTTGTGTAGAGATTCTTACGTATTCCGCCCTTTTTCATCAGAGTCAACAATTTCTTTTTGATATGTTTTTCTATCTTCATAACGATCGAATCACTTGTTCCTTTGCTTTCGCTGAGCTGTTTTGAATCTAATAATTCCAATTGCTTGTTCTCGTAGATATTCTTCCTCATTACACAAAAACAAACACCCTTGTAATACGTTACCGCAACCAATCCATAATTCTTCATTTTTTTTCGGGCCTTTCCAACACCCATGTCAGATGGTGTTCATTTCACCCTTTTAGCATAAGCTTTTTTGACTGCTTCCATCACACAAAGGGCCTCTCTTGGGACTTTTTGATTTTTGAGATCCAAAAGAAATATATCAAAATTGTCGAGAAAGTGTGTCCCAATAATTTCATGCCTGACAGGATGTTTCGGCGCTAAAGCTAGCACTTATTAGTATCTTAGCTTCAGAGACTACAAAAAAATTCGAAGTAAGTTTATCCAAAACTTTCATGAAGAAAGGGAACAATAGATGAGCCAAATATGTACATTTAATGGAGTGGATTTTGTCTACTAATAAAAAAAATGAGTTCAGTTCTAATCAATGGGGAATTAACCATCGGGAGCTTGTATGCGCAAAATAAAATGGCAAGTTCTGGTAGTGCGTTGGTTTTTGAGGACCCAAATGGAATGGCACAAGTGAGAAAGAGGGGGAACAGGCGTTTCGAACATGATTCGGTAACGTACAGAAACGATGTGAAAACAACTGGAGGACTAGTATTTTCGTTAGCACAACTTTTCAACGCAAGTAGCGCTTTGCTCTTGTCAATAAAAAGTAGTAATTATCTATCAGGGCAAATTGAAGTTTCCGTTAAAAGAGGTCGTGAATAAAAAAAGCACATTTCCGTATTTTTTACACCTGAGGTAACCACGTTTGATCTGTCAGCAAATTTTTGGGAATTAACCACTAAAATGTAAAGCAAAATGAACTAGATACGTTTTTCACCTGAGAATTTTTAACAACTGAAAACATACTCCCGAGGTATAGTAATATCCTCGTTTCCAAAGCCTAATGCTTACACCTGTTTTGTATTTCATAATCTCACACTCTCTGATTCACTCAGTGGATAGAAAGTAGGGATAAGCTTGGAATATTCAAGCAGGTAGGTTGCATCATCCCACCAGCTGCTCTTCTTAAGAGCCTTCACTGAATATGACGCCAAATACATGCAAAACTTTAGCCTTACTTCTGAAGCCACTGATTTAAACATTATTTCCCCCCTTTTAAGCTTGTCTGAGTTCTCTTTTGTTTGAGTGCACTTGCTAATTAAGCTAAAGGATAATCTTTCGATCTCAAAAATGTTTCCAAAATTATATGCGAGTAAAGTTTCGCCAGTTAATTTTCCTATGCACAAAAAAATGATGGTTGACTCACCAAAGAACGCTTTCATGTTTTCCATGATGAGGTTATGTATTTTCTTATCATGAGTAAATTATCTAAGCAAAAACAATAATATTATCATCATTATCATCATCATGGTCTTTATAAAACAAGCAGTCCCAATACCATTTTTTACCTCCTGTTCTATTCTGTGATTCATTATTAACATCATTTACAGTACTAGCTGCTTGAGATGCTGATCCTGTTTTTACTTTTTCTCTTAATGGTATTTTGGAGGCTGTTCTGTTTCCTACGCTTTCCTTGGTTCGTCGGTGGGTATACTAGGTTGAGTCTCTGCAAATGCTGATGTGGCGATTGGTTCTATGATGTTCAATACTTCCGTTGGAGTACTGAACTGATCGGAGTTTATTCTGTCTGATGTAACTGTTTTCTGTCAGGGGTAGACCGACTAGGAGATTCTACTTTTGAGTTAGCGTTAGGGACCTCCGCAACTTTAAAAATGTATTCTTATTTCTCTGTTTCTTTTGTTGCATTGTTTTTTGCGCTATTATTTTTTTCTCCCGCTTCCTGAGCGTTTATTTGTGTTTGTTCATGAAAAACGTTTAACTTATCATAATGAACTTTTTGCTGTTCCCTTGATTTTTGGTCTTCAATTACAAAAATTAGATAATTTACAATATCTTTGAGTATGTGTGGTCCGTTATAAAAATAACTTACATTTTAATGTTTCTCCCTTGCCAAGGGTTGGGTTAAAAATAGTAATTTGAGGTTCACGTTATAGTTAAATGTTGCTAATCAAGTTCGTATTGTCTTCTGTCCTAGTAAGTCTTTTGCCGTTCTTGTTCGACATTCATTGTATCAAGCACCAGTTCGTGCTTGTTTGAAGTTCCTTCTTTAGATTTCTGACGTAGTCGCTTGGCGTTGCAAAAATTTTACTTTATGGTGTTTCGTACCTGCCATCTATTGGCAAGGAGCGAGGACGACCGAAAATTAAATGATATGGACTGTATTTTGTCACTGCATGAATTGAAGATACATAAGCCATCATAACTGTTTGAAGATATTTGGCCCAGTCATTGTGGTTTTTTCCGACTTATTTAGACAAGATTTTTTCGATTTTTCTGTTGGTTCTTTCAAACATTGCGTTTCCCCGAAGATGATGTGATGTTTTGCTAGTTATATCGATTCCCAGTACGGAACACAAATTTTTGAAAAGGTGTGGCATGAAGTTTGATCCCTTGTAGCTGTGCAGATTTGCTGGGCAATCAAAGCATGAAATCAAACTATCGATCAATGACTTAGCTACTGTCGTTGCTTCTTGGTTTTGAAGTGGTATCGCTTCGTATCACTTTGAGACTTGATCTCCAATTAAAAGAAAATACTTGAATGCTTCTGATTCCGGTAGCGGTTCCATGAAATCTAACGCTATCTGCCAAAATGGATGGCTTGGCTTACATGTCTGCAGTGGATGTTTATGTTTCTGG
This sequence comes from Symsagittifera roscoffensis, assembly GCF_963678635.1. Classification (NCBI taxonomy): domain Eukaryota; kingdom Metazoa; phylum Xenacoelomorpha; order Acoela; family Convolutidae; genus Symsagittifera; species Symsagittifera roscoffensis. Next base: position 15,296,556 of record NC_087064.1, read on the forward strand.
TTAGGTTTCTTTCTGGCTATGAATTTTTTACAGCTATTAACCTTAAATATTAATCTTTAATATCCCGACTCATTCCAGGCAAGTAAAACTTTTCTTGAGTACGCTGAAAAGTCTTTTTGTATCCAAAAAGTCCACAAGATTCATGTAACAAAACGACGATTTCCTCCATGAACACTGGAGTCACAACAAATTGGATTACGATGTACTGTTTTTTGGTTAGTTTTTTTCTTTTTATTAAGTCGTTTACAATTAGCTAATTCTCGAATTTTTTTCCAAAACTTCTATAAAGTCTTTGAAGAGCCATTAATTTGCGTTTTCTATGGTCTCACCTTGTTTTTCACGCAGCTCTTGCCGTTTATATTTCATCAGAATTCAGTTGAACCTATTGTAATTCTAAATCGGGAGTTGTCAGGGCTTGTTCCCAGACATTGTTCGATTGTTGGTTTTGTTGGTTTTCTGTTGGTTTTCTTATTTGATTAACCACCTCCTCAGTGGTAGTTGGAACCCTTGACAAGCAGTCTGCATGTAGATTTTCCTTTCCCGCGTCGTTGGAATTGCCCTAGTTTTTCCAAGCATCTCGCTATCATATCGTCTGGCTCCTTGAAGCTATAAAGCCACGTTAAGTCTCTGTGATCCATAAACATTAGAAATTTTTGTCCCAACAGACAGTTCCAGAAGTAATGCGTGAAACAAACGATTGCATGAAGTTCCCTTTTGATTGCGGAAAAAGTCGTTGTCTTTTATTCAGCGTTTTGCTGGCGTAGGCAATAACTCGATCTATGTCTTGCTGTTTTTGTGTCAATATGGCCCCTATCACAGTTACTGAAGCATCAATTGCTAGGGTATACATATCGTCATTTTTGGATATCCCAGTGTTGGTGCTTGCTGCAGATTTTCTTTCAGTTCCTTCAAAGTTTTTTTTGCAAGCTTAATTAAGAAAGATTTTTTCACTCCTTCTAAGATGTTTGCGAAGTGGTTCCGCTGTTTTTCCAAACCCCTCAATAAACTTGCGTTAGAACCCAATGAGTCCTAATATCGCCAGCAATTGTTTAATTTTTTGAGAATCTTTCAGGTGTTTCACTGCGTTTTTTATTTTAAACCCTGTTTCTTTCAGTCGGCACAAAAAAAAAGTTCCAACCTCTCTAGATTGTCTTCAAACGTTATACCAAAGATTATAATGTGGTCGAGGTACACCAAAATAATTTCTTATGAAAACCCACTCAGAATTAACTCCATCAAGTTTTGAAACGCTCCTGGCGCTGAAGCGAGACCCATCGGTGGTCTTTTCCATTTAATGAAACCCATCGTCGTTATGAAGGCCGTAAACTTTTTCGAGTTTTCATCTAGCGCCATTTGAAAATAACCAGAAGTTAAATCAGTTTTGGAAAAGAACAACGTATCAACCAATGAGTCGATGACATCACTTTTCCTTGGTAGGGGCCAGCTTGTCTTTTCGATCTGATTGTTCAATCCTCTGTAATCAACTACTAATCTGTGGGATCCGTCTTTTTTTAACAAGTAGGGATGGGGCTGCCTAATTCGAGTAATTTGGTTCAACTAGGTTGCTTTTTCCAAATTCTCCACGATCTTTTTCATGGCTTTTCGCTTTTCAAAATTCATACATCCATATGCCCGCCGAAATGACCTTGACCGTCAGCGTTTAACTTTGTTTTAAGTCTGATTTCATCCGGAAACTTTAAGTCCGTTGAGTTGCGTGAAAAGATTTGGTTATGTTTATCAAACATTATCTGTACATTTTTTTTCTTCTCTTCAGATGACAATTTTGCATCATCCAGAGTAGCGTGTTTGCCAAAAGGCCCCTGATGCTGCGGTCGTTCCTTGCTAGTAAAGAGTCCGTTTACTTGAGTCTGATTTCTCAAATTGGTATAACGAGCAACTTTGCTGTCATGGTATATGTTCATTGCTTCCTTTCGCTTGTTCACTTTCTTCAGGCGACTTTTCTTTGGCATACACTAACCAGTGAATCAGCTACCAGTAGTCAGGTTTTATCTTCGAAATCCTATATGCCTTCAAGTAAACCTTCCGTGCTACTGAAGACGGTCCCGTTTTTATACTTAATGAAGATTTCGACTAGTTTTTCATGTGTGCTGGAGATTGTTGCATTCCTCTCTGCTATTGCAACGTTTCGGACACTGGTCGTTGTTTGTGCTGATATTGGTAGCGCTGTCCGATGTTTCGTGCTGAATGGCAGTTGTTCGCCAATATTTAAAAATTATCTTGATCTAACATGAAGTCCAAACCAAGAAGGCAGGGTAAGCGGTTATCCGCCGTTATTAGGTTTCGTTTAGATTTTGATGTCGACACTACCAACTATTTTCAACGCCACAGACATTTTCTACAGATATCACATTTTCATTGGTCTCAAGACTAATGCTCCCCAAGATTTTTTTTACTTCTAGTGAGTTGGTTTTGACGTCTGTGCCCTCAATTTTCTCAAAACATTTTGCAAGAACCTTGTTCACGTTATAGTAGTTATAGTAGGAGCTACCAGGCAATGAGAGGACCGGTCTTAATGAGGAATTCTTTTATGCACTTTCGCCAACCCATAAAGGCTGGTGGGCTGCCCCCCAGTAGACCTCATCCTTGTGTAGAGATTCTTACTTATTCCGCCCTTTTTCATCAGAGCCAACAATTTCTTTTTGATATGTTTTCTATCTTCATAACGATCAACTCACTTGTTCCTTTGCTTTCGCTGAGCTGTTTTGAATCTAATAAGTCCAATTGCTTGTTCTCGTAGATATTCTTCCTCATTACACAAAAACAAACAACCTTGTCATACGTTACCGCAACCAATCCATTATTCTTCAATTTTTTTAAGCCCTTCCCAACACCCATGTCAGATGGTGTTCATTTCACGCTTTTAACATAAGCTTTTTCGACTGCTTCCATCACACAAAGGGCCTCTCTTGGGACTTTTTGATTTTTGAGATCCAAAAGAAATATGTCAAAATTGTCGAGAAAGTGTATCCCAATAATTTCATGCCTGACAGGATGTTTCAGCGCTAAAGCTAGCACTTATTAGTATCTTAGTTCAGAGACTACAAAAAAAGTCAAAGTAAATTTATCCAAAACTTTCATGAAGAAAGGGAACAATAAAGGAGTCAAATATGTACATTTAATGGAGTGGATTTCGTCTACTAATAAAAAAATGAGTTCAGATCTAATCAATGGAAAATTAACCATTGGGAGCTTGTATGCGCAAGTAAAAATGGCAAGTTCTGGTAGTGCGTTGTTTTTTGAGGACCCAACTGGAATGGCACAAGTGAGAAAGAGGGGGAACAGGCGTTTCAAACATGATTCGGTTACGTACAGAAACGATGTGAAAACAACTGGAGGACTAGTATTTTCGTTAGCACAACTTTTCAACCCAAGTAGCACTTTGCTCTTGGCAATAAAAAGTAGTAATTACTTATCAGGGCAAATTGAATTTTCCGTTAAAAGAGGTCGTGAATAAAAGAAGCTTATTTCCGTATTTTTTACACCTGAGGGAACCACGTTTGATCTGTCAGCAAATTTTTGGGAATTAATCACTAAAATGTAAAGCAAATTGAACTAGATACATTTTTCACCTGAGAGTTTTTAACAACTGAAAACATACTCCCGAGGTATAGTAATATCCTCGTTTCCAAAGCCTAATTTTTTCACCTGCATTGTATCCCATAATCTCTCACTCTCTGATTCACTCAGTGGATAGAAAGTAGGGATAAGCTTGGAATATTCAAGCAGGTAGGTTGCATCATCCCACCAGCTGCTCTTCTTAAGTGCCTTCACTGAATATGACGCCAAATACATGCAAAACTTTAGCCTTACTTCTGAAGGCACTGGTTTAAACATTAGTTCCCCGCTTTTAAGCGTGTCTGAGTTCTCTTTTGTTTGAGTGCAATTGCTAATTAAGCTCAAGGATAATCTTTCGATCTTAAAAATGTTTCCAAAATTATATGCGAATAAAGTTTCGCCAGTTAATTTTCCTATGCATAAAAAAATGATGGTTGACTCACCAAAGAACGCTTTCATGTTTTCCATGATGAAGTTATGTATTTTCTTATCATGAGTAAATTATCTAAGCAAAAACAATACTATTATCATCATTATCATCATCATGGTCTTTATAAAACAAGTAGTCCCCAATACCGTTTTTTACCTCCTGTTCTATTCTGTGATTCATTATCAACATCATTTACAGTACTAGCTGCTTGAGATGCTGATCCTGTTTTTACTTTTTCTCTTAATGGTATTTTGGAGGCTGTTCTGTTTCCTACGCTTTCCCTGGTTCGTCGGTGGGTATACTAGGTTGAGTCTCTGCAAATGCTGATGTGGCGATTGGTTCTATGATGTTCAATACTTCCGTTGGAGTACTGAACTGATCGGAGTTTATTCTGTCTGATGTAACTGCTTTTCTGTCAGGGGTAGACCGACTAGGAGATTCTACTTTTGAGTTGGCGTTAGGGACCTCCGCAACTTTAAAAATGTATTCTTATTCCTCTGTTTCTTTTGTTGCATTGTTTTTTGCGCTATTATTTTTTTCTCCCGCTTCCTGAGCGTTTATTTGTGTTTGTTCATGAAAAACGTTTAACTTATCATAATGAATTTTTTGCTGTTCCCTTGATTTTTGGTCTTCAATTAGAAAAATTAGATCAATTACAATCTCTTTGATTATGTGTGGTCCGTTATAAAAATGACTTAAACTTTAATGTTTCTCCCTTTCAAGGGTTGGGTTAAAAATAGTACTTTGAGGTTCACGTTATAATTAAATGTTGTTAATCAAGTCCATATTGTTTTCTGTCCTAGTAAATATTTTGCCGTTCTTGTTCGACGTTCATTGTATCAAGCACCAGTTCGTGCTTGTTTGAAGTTCCTTCTTTAGATTTCTGACGTAGTCGCTTGGCGTTGCAAAAGTTTTACTTTATGGTGTTTCGTACCTGCCATCTATTGGCAAGGAGCGAGGACGACCGAAAATCAAATGATATGGACTGTATTTTGTCACTGCATGAATTGAAGATACATAAGCCATCATAACTGTTTGAAGATATTTGGCCCAGTCATTGTGGTTTTTTCCGACTTATTTAGACAAGACTTTTTCGATTTTTCTGTTGGTTCTTTCAAACATTGCGTTTCCCCGAAGATGATGTGATGTTTTGCTAGTTATATCGATTCCCAGTACGGAACACAAATCCCAGCTTGGCTTTCTTCTTTCTGGCTATGCATTTTTCACAGCTATTAACCCAATCTTTAATATCCCGACTCATTCCAGGCAAGTAAAACTTTTCTTGAAGACGCTGAAAAGTCTTTTTGTATCCAAAAAGTCCACAAGATTCATGTAGCAAAACAATCATTTCCTCCATGGACACTGGAGTCACAACAAATTGGACTACGATGTACTGTTTTTTGGTTAATTTTTTTCTTTTTAGTAAGTCGTTTTCAATTGGCAAATTCTCGAATTTTTTCCAAAACTTCTATAAAGTCTTTAAGGAGCCATTCATTTGCGTTTTCTATGCTCTCACCTTGTTTTGCACCCAGCTCTTGCCGTCTTTATTTCATTAGAATTCGGTTGAACCTCTATTAATTCTAAATTGGGAGTTTTGAGGGCTTCTTCCCAGATATTGTTCGAAATATCTGTTGATTTTCATATTTGATTAACCATCTCCTCAGTGGTAGTTGGAACCCTTGACAAGCAGTCTGCATGTGGAATTTTCTTTCCCGCTTCGTGCTTGATTTCAAATTGGAACTGCCCTAGTTTTTCCAAGCATCTCGCTACATATTGTCTGGCTCCTTGAAGCTATAAAGCCACGTTAAGTCTCTGTGATCCATAAACATTAGGAATTTTTGTCCCAAAAGACAGTTCCAGAAGTAATGCGTGAAACAAACGATTGCTTAAAGTTCCCTTTTGATTGCGGAAAAAGTCGTTGTCTTTTATTCAGCGTTTTGCTGGCGTAGGCAATAACTCGATCTATGTCTTGCTGTTTTTGTGTCAATATGGCCCCTATCACAGTTACTGAAGCATCAGTTGCTAGGGTATACATATCGTCATTTTTTGGGTATCCCAGTGTTGGTGCTTGCTGCAGTTTTTCTTTCTGTTCCTTTGTTTTTTTTTGCAAGCTTCATTAAGAAATATTTTTTCACTCCTACTAAGATATTTGCAAAGTGGTTTCGCTGTTTTTCCAAACCACTCAATAAACTTGCGTTAGAACCCAATGGGTCCTAATATCGCCAGCAATTGTTTGATATTTTGAGAATCTTTCAGGTGTTTCACTGCGTTCTTTTATTTTTAACCCTGCTTCTTTCAGTCGACACAGAAAAATTCCAACATCTCTAGATGTTCTTCAAATGTTATACCAAAGATTATATCGTGGTCGAGGTACACCAAAATAATTTCTTAGGAAAACCCACTCAGAATTAACCCCATCAAGTTTTGAAACGCTCCTGGCGCTGAAGCGAGACCAATCAGTGGTCTTTTCCATTTAATGAGACCCATCGTCGTTATGAAGGCCGTAAAATTTTTTCGAGTTTTCATCTAGCGCCATTTGAAAATAACCAGAATTTAAATCAGTTTTGGAAAAGAACAACGTATCAACCAATGAGTCGATGACATCACTTTTCCTTGGTGGGGGCCAGCTTGTCTTTTCGATCTGATTGTTCAATACTCTGTAATCAACTACTAATCTGTGGGATCCGTCTTTTTTTAACAAGTATGGATGGGGCTGCCTAATTCGAGTGAGTTGCTTCAACTAGGTTGCTTTTTCCAAATTCTCCACGATAATTTTCATGGCTTTTCGTTTTTTAAAGTTCATACATCCGTATGCCCGCCGAAATGACCTTGACCGTCAGCATTTAACCTTTTTTATGTCTGATTTCATCCGGAAACTTTAAGTCCGTTGAGTTGCGTGAAAAGACTCGGTTATGTTCATCAAACATTATCTGTACATTTTTTTCTTTTTCTTCAGATGGCAATTGTGCATCATCCAGAGTAGCGTGTTTGCCAAAAGGCTCCTGATGCTGCGGTCGCTCCTTGCCAGTAAAGAGTCCGTTTACTTGAATCTGATTTCTCAAATTGGTATAACGAGCAATTTTGCTGTCATGGTTCATGTTCATTGCTTCCTTTCGCATGTTCACTTTCTTCACGCGACTTTCCTTTGGCATGCGCTAACCAGTGAATCAGCTACCAGTATTCAGGTTTTATCTTCGAAATCCTGTATGCCTTCAAGTAAACCTTCCGTGCTACTGAAGACGGTACCGTTTTCATACTTAATGACGATTTCTACTAGTTTTTCATGTCTGCTGGAGATTCTTGCATTCCTCTCTGCTATTGCAATGGTTCGGACACTGGTCGTTGTTTGTGCTGATATTGGTAGCGCTGTCCGATGTTTCGTGCTGAATGGCAATTGTTCGCCAATATTTAAAATACATCTCGATCTAACATGAAGTCCAAACCAAGAAGGCAGGGGCAGCGGTTATCCACCGTTATTAGGTTTCGTTTGGGTTTTGATGTCGACACTACCAACTATTTTCAACGCCAAATTGTTAGCCGCCAACTTTTTTTGTTTATTTAATTCTTATGCTTCCCGGCTTTCCAAGCCCTTCACACGTGTCGGAACTTATGAGTCTATTGCTACTCCCACTGTCTAACAGTCCTGTTACCAATTTCCCGGTCAACAACAACTCGATATTGATACATTTTCTTTTGATAGTGGAGCACACCTTGATTACGTTGGTTTGTTCCGTCCAATTATTCCCAGGGCAATTTCGTTTAATGTGGGTAGAACTTCCTCCAGTAAAACAATTACGGCAGATCATTGACCAATGGCCCTTTTTGCCCACAAAGTCGACATTTGTCAATTGTTGTTTTCCCTTCTGGGATTGTCATTTCTTTCGCGCATATTTGATATTTGTTCCTGGAGTGGGAGTTCTTGCTCAATCCCTTGAACCTTGTTCCTTATATTGGTTTCCACCGTGTTGCGTTCCTCTCTACTGGCTGTTGTCTCTTCTACCGTAACTGCTCCGGGCATGATTTTGATTACCAACTGACATCTGTTAGACTAGTCTGTTCACCTAGTCTATTAGGATTTCTCTTTGATCCCTTCGTATGGCTGCTATTCGTGGCGTTTGTTTTTCTTCCTCCATTCTAATTACGGCTTCCAGGTGAAGTGCCCATTCTAAGTAATTCGCGATGTTCATGGCCTTGTCTCTAATTATCTTGTGGAGCTCAAGTCTAACTTGGCTCTTCGACCGTAACTGCTCCGGGCATTATTTTCATTACCAATCGACATCTGTTAGAATAGTCTGTTCACCTAGTCTATTAGGATTTCTGTTTCATCCCTTCGTACGGCTGGAAAAAATCCACCTGGAAGCCGTAATTAGAAATAAAGAAGAAAAACAAACGCCACGAATAGCAGCCATACGGAGGGGTGAAGTATAAATCGTAAAAGACTAGTCTAACAGATGTCGGTTGGTGATGAGAATAATGCCCGGAGCAGTAACGCTCGAAAAGACAACAGCCACTGGGGAGGAACGCGACACGATGGAAACCGATATAGGGAACAAAGATCAAGAGACCGAGCAAGAACTCGCACACCAATACCAAATATGCGCGAAAGAAATGACAACCCCAGAAGAGAAAAGAACTATGACAAATGCCGACTATGTGCGAAAAAGGGGCCATTGGGCAAAGATCTGCCAAAATTGTTTTACTTGTGGAAGTTCTACCCAGAGTAAACAAAATTGCCCTGGGAATCAATGGACGGAACAAACCAACGTAATCAGGGCTTGCTCAACTAACAAAACAAAAAGTTTCAATGTGGAGTTGTTATTGAACGGGAAATTGGTAACAAGACTGTTAGATAGTGGGAGGAGCATAAAGCTCAAAAAATTTGATACGTGTGAACGGCTTGGAAAGCCGGGAACAATAAATTTTTTTTAATGTTTGCGGCTAACAATTTGGCGTTGAAAATAGTTGGCAGTGTCGACATCAAAATCCAAACGAAACCAAAACCCCGAGGGTTCGCTCAAGAGTTTTTAATAACGGCGGATAACCGCTTACCCTGCCTTCTTGAGTTGGACTTCATTGTAAATCAAGGTGTATTTTGAATAATGGCGAACAATTGATATTCAGCACGAAACATTGGACAGCGCTACCAATATCAGCACAAACAACGACCGGTGTCCGAACCTTTGCAATAGCAGAGAGGAATGCAAGAATCCCCAGCAGACATGAAAAACTAGTAGAAATTGTCATTAAGTATGAAAACGGTACCGTGTTCGGTAGCACGGAAGGTTTACTTGAAGGCGTATAAGAATTCCAAGAAAAAAACCTGACTTTTGGTAGCTGATTCACTGGTAAGCGTAAGCCAAGGAAAAAGTCGCAGGAAGATACTGAACATGCGAAAGGAAGCAATTAACATATACCATGATAGCAAATTTGCTCGTTATACCATATTGAGAAATCATATTCAAGTGAACAGACTCTTTAGTAACAAGGAACTACCGCAGCATGAGGAGCATTTTGGCAAACACGCTACTCTGGACGGTGCACAATTGTAATCTGAAGAAAAGGAAAAAAATGTACAGATAATGTTTGATAAACATAACCGAGTCTTTTCACGCAACTCAACGGACTTAAAGTTTCCGGATGAAATCAGACTTAAAAAAAGGTTAAACGCTGACGGTCAAGGTCATTTCGGCGGGCATACGGATGTATGAATTTTGAAAAACGAAAAGCCTTGAAAAATATCGTGGAGAATTTGGAAAAAGCAACCTAGTTGAAGCAACTCACTCGAATTAGGGAGCCCCATCCATACTTGTTAAAAAAAGACGGATCCCACAGATTAGTAGTTGATTACAGAGGATTGAGCAATCAGATCAAAAAGACAAGCTGGCTCCTACCAAGGATAAGTGATGTCATCGACTCATTGGATGATACTATGTTCTTTTCCAAAATTGATTTAACATCTGGCTGTTTTCAAATGGCGCTAGATGAAGACTCGAAAAATTTTACGGCCTTTTTAACACCGATGGGTCCCATTAAATGAAAAAGACTACCAATGGGTCTCGCTTCAGCGCCAGGAGCGTTTCAAAACTTAATGGAGTTTATACTAAAAGGGTTATCATAGGAAATTGCTTTGGTGTACGTCGACGACATTATAATCTTTGGTAGAACATTTCAAGAACAACTAGAGAGGCTGGAACTTATTCTGTGTCGACTGAAAGAAGCAGGGTTAGGAACAAAAGGATTGAAATTCAGATTTTTTCCAATAAAACAATTTTCTTGGACATATTTTGTCGATCAACAGCGTAGAAGTTGGTCCGGAAAAGATAAACGCGGTGAAACCCATGAAAGACCCTTAAAATATCAAACAATTGCGGGCGCTATTAGGACTCATTGGGTTCTAACGCAAGTTTATTGAGGGGCTTGGAAAAACAGCGGAACCACTTTGCAAACATCTTAGTAGGAGTGAAAAAATCTTTCTTAATGAAGCTTGCAAAAAAAACTTTGAAGGAACTGAAAGAAAATCTGCAGCAAGCACCAACACTGGGATATCCAAAAATGACGATATGTATACCCTAGCAATTGATGCTTCAATAACTGTGATAGGGGCCATATTGACACAAAAACAGCAAGACATAGAACAAGTTATTGCCTACGCCAGCAAAACGCTGAATAAAAGACAACGACTTTTTCCGCAATCAAAAGGGAACTATATGCAGTCGCTTATTTCACGCATTACTTCTGGAAATATGTGTTGGGACAAAATTTTTAAGTAGTTATAGATCACAGAGACTTAACGTGGCTTTATAGCTTCAAGAAGCCAGATGATATGATAGCGAGATGCTTGGAAAAACTAGGACAGTTCCAATTTGAAATCAAGCACGAAGCGGGAAAGAAAACTCCACATGCAGACTGCTTGTCAAGGGTTCCAACTACCACTGAGGAGAAGGTTAATTAAATAAGAAAATATACAGATATTTCGAACAATATCTGGGAACAAGCCCTAAAAACTCCCAATTTACAATTACAAAAGGTTCAACTGAATTCTAATGAAAAAAAGGACGGCAAGATTTGGGTGCAAATTAAGGAGAGGCCATAGCAAATGCAAATGATTGGCTCCTCAAAGACTCTAAAGAAGTTTTGGAAAAATTTAGAAAATTTGCTAATTGAAAACGACTTACAAAAAAGAAAAAAACTAACAAAAAAACAGTACATCTTAGTCCAAATTGGTGTGACTCGAGTGTCCTTGGAGGAAATGCTGGTTTTGCTAAAAGAACCTTGCGGACATTTTGGTTACAAAAAGATTTTTCAGCGTATTCAAGAAAGGTTTTACTTGCCTGGAATAAGTCGGTTTAATAAAGGTTGGGTTAATAGCTGTGAAAAATGCATAGCCAAAAAGAAGAAAGCCAAGCCATCCATATTGGCAGATAGCGTTGGATATCATGGGACCACTACCGGAATCACAAGGACTCAATTATATTCTTCTAATTGGAGATCATGTCTCAAAGTGGTACGAAGCGATACCACATCAAAATCAAGAAGCAACGACAGTTGCTAAGGCATTGATAGATAATTTGATTTCATGCTTTGATTGCCCAGCAAATCTGCACAGCGACAAGGGATCAAACTTCATGCCACACCTTTTCAAAATTTTGTGTTCCGTACTGAGAATCGATATAACTAGCAAAAAATCACTACATCTTCGGGGAAACGCAATGTTTGAAAGAATCAACAGAACAATCGAAAAAGCTGTGTCTTAATAAGAGGGGAAAAACCACAATGAACGTCAAACAAGAACGGCAAAAAACTTACTGGACAGAAAACAACACGGACTTGATTAACATCATTTAACTATAACGTGAAAGACAAAGTACTATTTTTAACTCAACCCTTGGCAAAGGAGAAACATAAAAATTTGAGTCATTTTGTCTCGGACCACACATAATCAAGGAGATCGTAAATAATCTAAATTTTGTCATTGAAGACCAAAAATCTAAAGAACAGCAAAAAATTCCTTATGATAGGTTAAAGGTTTTTCATGAACGAACACAAATAAACGCTCTTGAAGCGGGAGAAAAGAATAATAGCGCAAAAAACAGTGCAACAAAAGAAACAGAAGAACTAGATACATTTTTAAAGTTGTGGAGGCCACTAACGCCAACTCAAAAGTAGAATCTCCTTGTCGGTCTACCCCTGACAGAAAAGCAGTTACATCAGACAGAATAAACTCCGTTCAGTTCAGTACTCCAACGGAAGTATTGTACATCATAGAACCAATCGCCACATCAGCATTTGCAAAGACTCAACCTAGTATACTCACCGACGAATCAAGGAAAGCGTAGAAAACAGAACAGCCTCCAAGACACCATAAGAGAAAAAGTAAAAACAGGTCAGAATCTAAGGTAGCTAGTATTGTAAATGATGTTAAAAATGAATCACTGAATTGAACAGGAGGTAACAAACGGTGCAATATCAGAAAAAAGCGAACGATCAGCGCCTAAACGATTTAGGGACTACTTGTTTTATAAAGACCATGATGATGATAATGATGATAGTAGTATTGTTTTTGCTTAGATAAATTACTCGTGAAAACAAAATACATAACCTCATCATGGAAAAGAAGGAAGCGTTCTTTGGTGAGTCAATCTTCTTTCTTTTATGCTAAGGAAAACTAACTGGCGAAATTTTGATCGCATATGATTTTGAAAACATTATTGAGACTGAAAGAATATCCTTGATCTTAATTAGCAATTGCACTCAAACAAATGGAATCTGAGAAATGCTTAAAAGTGTGGAACTAATCTTTAAACCAGTGGCATCAGAAGTAAGGCTAAAGTTTTGCATGTATTTGGCATCATATTCACTGACGGCACTTAAGAAGAGCAGCTGGTGGGATGATGCAACCTACCTGCTTGAACAATCCAAGCCTATTCCTACTTTCTATCCAGTGAGTGAATCAGAGAGTGAGAAATTATGGGATAAAGTACAGGTGCAAATACCAGGCTTTGGAAACGAGGATAATACTATACCTCTGGAGAAAGTGGATAGTATCTTAGTATCAGAGACTACAAATAATTTCAAAGTAAATTTATCAAAAAACTTTCATGGAGAAAGGGAGTAATAGGGAAGTCAAATATGTATATCCAGTGGAGAAGATTTCGCCTACTAATAAAAAACTATGGGTTCAGTTCTAGTCAATGGGGAACTAACCATTGGGACCTTGTATTCGGAAGTAAAAATGACAAAAACTGGTAGTGCGTTAGTTTTTGTGGACCCAACGGTAATGGCACAAGTGAAAAAATGGGGAAACAAGAATTTCGAACATGAATCGGTAACGAACATAAACGATGTGAAAACAACTGGAGGACCAGTATTTTCGTTAGCAAAACTTTCGAACTCAAGTAGCGCTTTGCTCATGACACAAAAAAAATAGTAACTATCTATCAGGGCAAATTGAATGTTCCGGAAAAAAAATACCTATCAGGGCAAATTGAAAGTTCCGGAAAATTTCCGTTTGCTGCTGAAGTTTTAAAGTTTCAAACCATAACTCAGGGAGTACTTGTGAATAAAACAAACCACATCTCCGTATTTTTTACACCTGAGGAAACCACGTTTGATTTGTCAGCTAATTTTGGGGGATTAACCACTAAAATGTAAAGCAAAGTGAACTAGATACTACTCTGCTGATTGAATGCGACATAGATGACATTATATGGCGTTTGGCAAAAAGAACTGGAAGCGAAGAAACTTTTAATATAGAAAAAAAGTCGCCTTGAGATTACCACTCTGAAAAGGCGGGGGCTTTTTGTATATACATCAATGTGCAAAAATACAGGTCAAACTCGCCTAAAGATCTTTCTGCACAGAAGAATTATAGGTGTAAGTTATAAATGGTGGCAGCAAAACAGTTTATGGACCCAATCAGCAGAGTAGTTTATCGCAATTATACTCTCACGCTGTGCAATGAAAACTATCCCAACGCTTTTGAATTAGGTGATGGGTCCTGGGTTTCATATAGAAAATAACTGAAATTGATCCGCACGCTAAAAAGTATTAGAGAAACCTGCGAGCAATATGCAACTTTGAGCTCCTTTGTTTTTAGGGTTGGAGGCCGTTTCACTGATAAAGATTTGAGAGACAGTCAGTTTTCACAACTTATGAAACATAGTCGGAAGACAATAACAGGAAGGGAGGTCTTCCTGGGACGAAACGGGAAAAACTATCATCATCAATTGGACCATTTTGGATTAAAAATTCCACCATACAGCTGGAAAGAACAAAAAACTAAAAAATCTCAGATTTTTAGGGGAAATGTTATTAATGGTTACGTAATTGTATTATATATTTTCAGTTGTATAAATTTGATTGGCTAAAAATTTTTAGAGCCTTTTCAGACATGTTTCTCATTCAGATCTTTGATCGTTTTGTAAATATTGTTAAAAAAAATTTAATCCTGATGATGCACAAAATGTGCGGTTTGAATTAATATTTTAAATTTCTTAGGACAAGTGAACGATGAGAAACACGAAGAACGAAGTATACAATGCACGCGTAAAGAGCGCTCTGCTATATGCTGCGGAAACATGGACTGTCAAAAAATCTGACCACCTAAGACTTGCTTCATGGGAAACAAGATGCGTAAGACGCTACCTCGGAGCACGACCCGAGCAAGACACCACCAGCAGCCGAGCAGCAGCGAACCTTGGGACATCCTTGGACTCTCACCTCCGAAAGATGCGACTAAGATGGTGTGGTCATGTACTTCGAATGGGGGAAGAACGAGTAACTCGAGAAGCATTATTGTTTGAAAAAGCTCAGTCATGGAAACGTCCACCGGGTGGCCTCAGAACAACGTCATGCAGAATGGACGTCAAGGAAGGCGTTGAACCGATCCTCAGGCCTCCGAGATTGAGGCACGAGTTTTGGAAGAAGTCATGGAAAGATTTATGCTACGAAGTCGCCCAGGACAGGCTGAGATGGAGAGCGGTGGTCCGAGACGCTGCAATCAGTGGCCAGCTGATGGGCAGGCATGCCTTTGCGAACGAACGAACGAATGGTACATCCTTTGTCGACGAGTTCACTGAAGAGCCGATCACGCGTTCTCAACTAGCGCAGACTCACTCAACGACATACCACCCAGTGGCCAATGACACATGGTCGTCGAAAATGGATGTCATAAAACGTTATTAAAGCAGGGACCCTATACATGGTTTGGTTGGGGGGAGGGGGAAGAGATGAGCATCCCCCCTCTTAATCCACCCCTGCATAGAGTGCATTTCTAAATTCAAATTGAATAGATAGTAAGTCGTTCGCATTGTTCATTAAATTTTCACTCATTTGGTCGCTTTTTTGCTATAATCAGTAGAAAAGCCATTAAGGCAAACGGCTAGATAGCAGTAATTGAGAAAAGCTTCACTAAAGTCACGAAACAAGTATTTTTAAACATCTACAAAGGCTTGATACGGCCACACCTTGAAGTTCCGAACTTAATCTGGCAACCAAAGTTGATCAAGCATCAAAAGATCTTGGAAAACGTACAAAGAATAGCGACGCGTGTAGTTAGTGGTATAAAAAATCTATCCTATTACGAACGCTTTAAAGAACTAAATCGATCATCGCTGGAATACAGAAGGCAAAGAGGGACAATGATAGAAATGTATAAAATCTGCTATGGTTCTTATGATAGGAATGCCACTGCGGGACTATTCCTGCGGAATGATAGGGATTCTAGAGGTAACGCATGTAAAGTAGTAGTACGTAAAGCAAATCTAGAAATGCGAAAAAATTTCTTCACGATAAGAGCACCTCTCGACTGGAACAATCTGCAACAGGGAACAGTGCAAAGCAAGACCATCGATGAATTCAAGTGGAAACTGGACAAACATTCGAAAGCGATTGGAATTGACGTACGATCTCGAACGGAGATAGGAAAAACATTTGAAATGACCACAAGAGGCACTGCCTAATGGTCATAAAAAACTTGACTTGACTTGACTTGACTATAATCACGATCTGTATTATTTGAAATTTCATTGCCTATGTTCTGTGCTTTGTTTAGGGCTAGTGTTTGTTATGTGTTAAAAGAGTTAGTAGTTAGTGTGTGATACTCGCAGATTGATCCGAGACGTAGCCGAGTTTTTATTAGTTCGAGTCTTTTTTTCTTATTGGACAGCTGCTTTTTGTCGTTTTCTCGGTAGTGTTTGCGAAGCTTAGCTTCTGTGTTTAAGCTCTGCGTTTTCGCTTATAAGTTATATCACAAAGAAAGAGCTCTAATTGTTTCAGATTGGTATTATCTTCTTATTGAAATCCAGCTGGAGTTCATTCTGTAGTTCGTTAACAGAAAATCATCGAAAAACAATCGAGCGCAATAAAGGTTTATGCCGGTTCCGAAAACCAAAATTGGTAAGTGTGCATTTTTCTGAAGCTCAAAAAATTTGACTACCTACCTAAAAAACTAAAAGACTTATTTTTTTAGGGAAATCAAATATCGAGCTTGTTTGAGAGCGTCACAAAAAGCGTCGCATCAAAAAAGTATTGCTCACAACAGAGCCACATCAAGGCAGTAAACAGTCTATGTCGATTTACAAAAAGCAACCTGGACTAGACATTCTCGAGCATTTGGGTGAATTGCACATACAAAACTCAACTTCCAGCGCCGAATCTTCCAAACACAGTCAAAGTTTATTTGAAACACACTGCAAAACCAAAAGGTCTTCAGCTTGTCGGATATTTGAATCAGAGCAGAAACGAAATAAGTTGCAATCATGTCTGGAATGGTCAACGTCAACTCGGAGGTTACCGACTCCTTCTATCGGTGCAAGATGCTTTGGAAACGAGGATAATACTATACCTCTGGAGAAAGTGGATAGTATCTTAGTATCAGAGACTACAAATAATTTCAAAGTAAATTTATCAAAAACTTTCATGGAGAAAGGGAGTAATAGGGGAGTCAAATATGTATATCCAGTGGAGAAGATTTCGCCTACTAATAAAAAACTATGGGTTCAGTTCTAGTCAATGGGGAACTAAACATTGGGACCTTGTATTCGGAAGTAAAAATGACAAAAACTGGTAGTGCGTTAGTTTTTGTGGACCCAACGGTAATGGCACAAGTGAAAAAATGGGGAAAAAAGAATTTCGAACATGAATCGGTAACGAACATAAACGATGTGAAAACGACTGGAGGACCAGTATTTTCGTTAGCAAAACTTTCGAACTCAAGTAGCGCTTTGCTCATGACACAAAAAAAATAGTAACTACCTATCAGGGCAAATTGAATGTTCCGGAAAAAAAAATACCTATCAGGGCAAATTGAAAGTTCCGGAAAATTTCCGTTTGCTGCTGAAGTTTTAAAGTTTCAAACCATAATTCAGGGAGTACTCGTGAATAAAACAAACCACATCTCCGTATTTTTTACACCTGAGGAAACCACGTTTGATTTGTCAGCTAATTTTGGGGGATTAACCACTAAAATGTAAAGCAAAGTGAACTAGATACTACTCTGCTGGTTGAATGCGACATAGATGACATTATATGGCGTTTGGCAAAAAGAACTGGAAGCGGAGAAACTTTTAATATAGAAAAAAAGTCGCCTTGAGATTACCACTCTGAAAAGGCGGGGGCTTTTTGTATATACATCAATGTGCAAAAATACAGGTCAAACTCGCCTAAATATCTTTCTGCACAGAAGAATTATAGGTGTAAGTTATAAATGGTGGCAGCAAAACAGTTTATGGACCCAATCAGCAGAGTAGTTTATCGCAATTATACTCTCACGCTGTGCAATGAAAACTATCCCAACGCTTTTGAATTAGGTGATGGGTCCTGGGTTTCATATAGAAAATAACTGAAATTGATCCGCACGCTAAAAAGTATTAGAGAAACCTGCGAGCAATATGCAACTTTGAGCTCCTTTGTTTTTAGGGTTGGAGGCCGTTTCACCGATAAAGATTTGAGAGACAGTCAGTTTTCACAACTTATGAAACATAGTCGGAAGACAATAACAGGAAGGGAGGTCTTCCTGGGACGAAACGGGAAAAATTATCATCATCAATTGGACCATTTTGGATTAAAAATTCCACCATACAGCTGGAAAGAACAAAAAACTAAAAAATCTCAGATTTTTAGAGGAAAATGTTATTAATGATTACGTAATTGTATTATATAAATTCAGTTGTATAAATTTGATTGGCTAAAAAATTTTAGAGCCTTTTCAGACATGTTTCTCATTCAGATCTTTGATCGTTTTGTAAATATTGTTAAAAAAATTTAATCCTTATGATGCACAAAATGTGCGGTTTGAATTAATATTTTAAATTTCTTAGGACAAGTGAACGATGAGAAACACGAAGAACGAAGTATACAATGCACGCGTAAAGAGCGCTCTGCTATATGCTGCGGAAACATGGACTGTCAAAAAATCTGACCACCTAAGACTTGCTTCATGGGAAACAAGATGCGTAAGACGCTACCTCGGAGCACAACCCGAGCAAGACACCACCAGCAGCCGAGCAGCAGCGAACCTTGGGACATCCTTGGACTCTCACCTCCGAAAGATGCGACTAAGATGGTGTGGTCATGTACTTCGAATGGGGGAAGAACGAGTAAATCGAGAAGCATTATTGTTTGAAAAAGCTCAGTCAAGGAAACGTCCACCGGGTGGCCTCAGAACAACGTCATGGAGAATGGACGTCAAGGAAGGCGTTGAACCGATCCTCAGGCCTCCGAGATTGAGGCACGAGTTTTGGAAGAAGTCATGGAAAGATTTATGCTACGAAGTCGCCCAGGACAGGCTGAGATGGAGAGCGGTGGTCCGAGACGCGGCAATCAGTGGCCAGCTGATGGGCAGGCATGCCTTTGCGAACGAACGAACGAATGGTACATCCTTTGTCGACGAGTTCACTGAAGAGCCGATCACGCGTTCTCAACTAGCGCAGACTCACTCAACACATACCACCCAGTGGCCAATGACACATGGTCGTCGAAAATGGATGTCATAAAACGTTATTAAAGCAGGGACCCTATACATGGTTTGGTTGGGGGGAGGGGGAAGAGATGAGCATCCCCCCTCTTAATCCACACCTGCATAGAGTGCATTTCTAAATTCAAATTGAATAGATAGTAAATCGTTCGCATTGTTCATTAAATTTTCACTCATTTGGTCGCTTTTTTGCTATAATCAGTAGAAAAGCCATTAAGGCAAACGGCTAGATAGCAGTAATTGAGAAAAGCTTCACTAAAGTCACGAAACAAGTATTTTTAAACATCTACAAACGCTTGATACGGCCACACCTTGAAGTTCCGAACTTAATCTGGCAACCAAAGTTGATCAAGCATCAAAAGATCTTGGAAAACGTACAAAGAATAGCGACGCGTGTAGTTAGTGGTATAAAAAATCTATCCTATTACGAACGCTTTAAAGAACTAAATCTATCATCGCTGGAATACAGAAGGCAAAGAGGGACAATGATAGAAATGTATAAAATCTGCTATGGTTCTTATGATAGGAATGCCACTGCGGGACTATTCCTGCGGAATGATAGGGATTCTAGAGGTAACGCATGTAAAGTAGTAGTACCTCTCGACTGGAACAATCTGCAACAGGGAACAGTGCAAAGCAAGACCATCGACGAATTCAAGTGGAAACTGGACAAACATTGGAAAGCGATTGGAATTGACGTACGATCTCGAACGGAGATAGGAAAAACATTTGAAATGACCACAAGAGGCACTGCCTAATGGTCATAAAAAACTTGACTTGACTTGACTTGACTATAATCACGATCTGTATTATTTGAAATTTCATTGCCTATGTTCTGTGCTTTGTTTAGGGCTAGTGTTTGTTATGTGTTAAAAGAGTTAGTAGTTAGTGTGTGATACTCGCAGATTGATCCGAGACGTAGCCGAGTTTTTATTAGTTCGAGTCTTTTTTCTTATTAGACAGCTGCTTTTTGTCGTTTTCTCGGTAGTGTTTGCGAAGCTTAGCTTCTGTGTTTAAGCTCTGCGTTTTCGCTTATAAGTTATATCACAAAGAAAGAGCTCTAATTGTTTCAGATTGGTATTATCTTCTTATTGAAATCCAGCTGGAGTTCATTCTGTAGTTCGTTAACAGAAAATCATCGAAAAAACAATCGAGCGCAATAAAGGTTTATGCGGTTCC